>NC_092498.1:179194704-179399704 GCF_047511675.1 Marmota flaviventris
TTATTTGTCGAATGCCTCATGGCAACGGGTTTTCACTTTGGCTGCACAAAAGTGTGCTGAAAAATCCTGATGCTCAAGCCATACCCAAGACCTACTAATTAAGATGTACTGGAGGTGAGACTCCAAAATTGCTGGAGGAAAAAAGAGGGAATGTTACCAGTAGCTGGGAGCTTGGAGGAAAAACCTCTTCAGGCCAAGTGGTTAAATTTTTTTTAATTTTTAATTTTTTTTTGGTACTGGGGATAGAACTCAAGGGCACTCAGCTACTGAGCTACATCCTCGGCCCTTTTTTGTATTTTATTTAGAGACAGGTCTCACTGAGTTGCTTAGTGCCTTACTCTTGCTGAGGCTGGCTTTCAACTTGCGATCCTCCTGCCTCAGCCTCCCGAGATGCTGGACCAAGTAGTTAATTTTTGGAAGAGAGTTTTGGGGACCTGCTGTTCAGATCTCTGGGGGAGGCACAACTATTTGGTGTTCTCAGTTTTAGGTAGACATAACCAATCATGCAAGCAGAAAGCCTTGGTTGATATCAAAAAAGGCAAATCCAGTGGTACTGAAATCACAGGGGTGAAATGGAGCCACTTGCATGGTTGCTGAGGTTGATGCCTGAGTGTCAAAAAAAATGGAAGTTGGAAACATGTAGTTTAAAGATGACTAGCCCTGATTTTGTGGTACCCCCATAGAAGGATGCCTTTAGTGCGGTGAGCAATAGACAATCACCGGCACATCCTGCTAGTAAATGGTAAAAACGGGATTGAACTCAGGTGGTCTTGCTTCAGCATTCATGCTAACCACCCCACTTTGCTGGAGCTCATTGCTATGGCTTAATGTTTATGTCCCCTCCACAATTAATATTGAAATTTAATACCCACTGGGGTGATACTAAGAGGTGGGGCTTTTAGGGAAGTGATTGTCGTGAGGGCTATGGCTTCAAAAATGGATGAATGCCTCATTAAAGGGCTGGAGGGAACTAATTTCAGCTCCTTTCGCCCTTGGGTCCCTTCTGCCATGTTAGGATGCAACATTCCTCTTTTCTGGAGCAATAGGATGCTATTTTGGAAGAAAATAGTAACCATCCTCAGACACCAATCCTGCTGGAGCCTTGATCTTAAACTTCACCGCTTCCAGAAATAGATTTCTATTGTTTGTAAATAATCCAGCCTACAGAATTTTGTTGTACCAGTACAAATGAAACACCCACCTTTCCTCTCCTGTGGGTAAGTACTCACCTAGTCTTCTTTTCAGAAGTTGATTAAAACACAGAGAGGGACACTAGCCTCCTGTTCCTGAGTTGGACACGTGCTGATGTGTCCCAGTGCCATCCAAGTGGGGAGAAAACAGAGGGGAGAGATGCCACGATGGTGGTACTGTTGGGAAGATGGAGGAGAGAGTTGCTTCCTTAAGTTCCTAATTTCTCGGTGAGACTGAGAAGGAATCATCATGCTTATTGGTTCTAGAATTGGAAATAAGGAGGACAGAGGAGATTAAAGGCTTTTGGTGTTTGGAGGACCTCATATGTATGGGGCAGAGCAACTGCTACAGAGCAACTACTGGGCATCAGTAGAAGATACCAAGGCATTTTTTTAAGGAACCTCCAAAGTACCAAGTTAGGGGGGATGGCAGGGAGGATAGGGATGGATTCACTTATTAGTGGGGCTTGTGGAGACCTCTAAATGCCTCACTGAGGCACATGGACATATGGACCATGAGATAAATCTGGCACCTATCCCAGGAACAGCTCCAGGTAGAAGGGTGTTTATGTAATGGAACCATAGTTTTGGCCAAGAATTGAATGAAAGTAAGGACTATCTCTTTCTAACTCAATTGTAGAGTGACTGAAAAGTTATGAAATTAGGCTGGGGTATCACTACAGATATCCACCGATCTACAGAAAATCAGGTGGTTTGGCATAACACAGTTGGTGGTACGTTACTAGAAAATTTTTTTAGAATCATGCTTATACCTCGGTAAGTTCAAACTCCTCAGTCCAGCCAGCTATACTTTATAACCCTTGTAAACCCAGGGTTCCATCTGGCTGGGTCTGCAAGCCACATTTGTTCAAGAATCATATTTTCAAAGCCAAAAAATAATAAGAAAGGAATTCTCTATTTGAGTTTTGGTAATTGGCAATAGGATCTAAACACAACCATCCACAGAAGCTTTTTCCAATCAACCTTCTCACACTTTGCATTGATTTCAGTGTCTGTCTCCTTGGATCAGTGAGGAATTCCTCATATCCAACAGGCACATGTACTTCCCTCCCTCCACCCCCATCGCCTTCTTCTTCAGCTTTTTATTACAGAAATTGTTTTTAGCATTGTTTCTTTTCTTCTTGCTTTTTTTTTTTTGGTACTGGGGATTGATCCTGGGGGCACTTAACCATTGAACCACACAGCCCTTTTGATATTTTATTTAGAGACAGGGTTTCACTGGGTTGCTTAGGGCCTCTCTAAGTTGCTGAGGCTGGCTTTGAACTTGCGACCCTCCTGCTTTAGCCTCCTGAGCTGCTGGGATTACAGGAGCGCACCACTGCACCCAGATTATTTTTGCTTCTTTTGTCTTTTTCCTGTTTCTCAATTCTGCATGGAAAAAGCCCAAAGAACCATTGGGGAAGAAGAAATCTCCACGGAGGATGCTGCGGAGATGTCGTGCAGAGCATGAAAAGGGGAACAGAAGGAGGGGGGATTCTTTGTGTCAGGAAGATGCTGGTTTTGATGTAGAGACTGGAGCAACCACAAAGCCTCAAATATTGCTCATTTTTGTTTAATATCAATGAAAAAAATTAACATTTCCTGGTGCTTACGGTTCACATAAACATTCTTACATACATTATCCCAATTGACCCTCAAGACGCTGAGAAGGAATGTTAGTATGCCTACTGTATGGGTGAGAAAAATTAGCTCAGGGAAGAGAAGTGACTTGAATAAATTAATAGATCACAATTTCAGAATTTGAACCCTGGATTCCTGACTTGGCCTAGTTCTGTGATATCTGCTGTATTCTCTTAGCCTGCTGTTGCCTCAGAGAATAATGTTTTTCTTCTCTTTATCTCCCTCTTATCTGACACTTTTACTATTTTGGCTATACTGGCAATTTCCTTCCTCATTTAAAAAACCACATGGTTCTTACTGACCAAGAAACAACAAAGACTGAGAAGTTTCAGTGTTTCCCTTTTTCCTCCTCCTCCTCCTCCTCCTCCTCTTCTTCTTCTTCTTCTTCTTCTTCCTCCTCCTCCCCCTATTCTAAAAGAAAACTTTTAAAGAGAGTTCATCAAATCTATTTTTCTTTAGAATGACACATGCGTTTGGTCTACAAATTCATATCATGTCTCCTTTGCAAAATGTGTCTGGGAATTAAGGAATAAGATTTTTCAACCAATACTCAGCAAATAGAACATCCAAGGCAGGGGGCTATTCTTATTATCCAGAATGTTCTGAATGCTTCTTTTGGAATGTTTCTCAAAGTTAGCTTATAAGCTACGTAAGAGAATTCATTTTTTAAAAAAAATCTGTGCACTTTGGGACTGGGGTAGTGGCTCAGTGGTAGAAGGCTTGCCTAGCATGTGTGAGGCACTGAGATCGAGTCTCAGCACCACCTATAAATAAACAAACAAATAAATAAACATAAAGGTCCTCAACAACTTAAAAAAGTAAAAACAAAACAAAATAATTGTGCCCTTTGAAGACCAAGACAGGACTTGGTTTAGTCCAATGCCTTGCTCACTAGGATTTTATCTGTTTCCAAGAATGGAATTTACTCCTGGAGGACAAGTATTTGGTGTTATCAAAGACAAATGCTGGTCTCCCCTATCATCTTTCTTTCTATTGCTTATAAACAGCCAAGACCATCCTGGGGTGAGTAGATATGCTGCTTTAGGAACATTAGTTTGTGGTTGTGTGATGTTCAGCATTACTAAGACAGGCCCAAGCTGAAGGATGCTCTGTGACAATGAACAGTGGTTGGCTACTGGGTGGGAGACCAGGGTAAGGGGAGTAGCTGCCATAAACTCCCAGAAGCTTCCAGCTGCACCATGTAGGGAGCAGCAGTATCAGAACGGTGGTCCTCCTCTGGAGATGATGACAGTTGTAATTAGAACCCAGGAGTGAATTATACAGAAGCTGGGAAATGAGCACATGGAGCCCATCAAGGGGATCTGGGTGAATCTGATGGGATTGGCCATGCTGATCATTTTAGTCATTAGGGCAGGTGACAAAACAGGTTTGACCATCTTCACTGAAAAGACTTTATCTGAGTATATGCATCTGAGAGGAAATTTATGATTTTGGTCTTAGTTGAAGAACAGCTGAAAAAGATTTGGATCAACATTGCTAAATACTGATTGGGCAATGCAATTTTGTAGCTTTTTAAAGATTTCTAAGGAGATTATTAATAATAACCTATTTGCAATAGAGTGAATTAGAATTGCAATATAATTATTATACACATATATATTTTTTCTTTTTTCTTCTGCACACAAGTCTTTGATTATTCTGAACCCCTCAAAGGAGGAAAAGAGTATTGCATTTGTAGGAACTAATCTGTGTCTTTCTTGGAGTACCCTTTCTTCATTTTGCCACTTTAATTTGGTTAGTGGACTCATGCTGGATTTGGCTCCCTACGCTGGTGACCCTTTGTTGTGAAAACAAATGAGACACTTCATGTAAGTTTGTTTTCTTTGAGGAAGAATAACAGGAACCAGGGGAGCAGAGAAGAGGGTAAGTTCTGAAGTAATCCCATCTTTTCTGTGGACTGCATTACAGAGAAAGGTAGGCCTAAAATTCAGGGAAACAAAGGAGACTGATTGATTATCTTTTGATTGAATAGCTTTTGATTATCTTTTTGTCAGTTTTGTTAAATATAGATCAAATATTTTATTATTTTGTGAGGCCTGATTAAAAATCATTCCAATTTTATATTGTGATAGATTATGTAAGTGTTTACCAATACGTATATGATCTCACTTTAGGCACAGTGAATGTATTAGTTTCTTGTGGCTGCTGTAACAAATTAACACCAACTTGGTGGCTTATGACAAAATAACTTATTTGTTTACAGCACTGGAGGCCAGAAGTTCAAAATCAAATTGTTATTTTGGTCTGCTCTCCCTCTTTTTTTGGGGGGTGGAGTGGGGTATTAGGGATTGAACTCAGGAGCACTCAACTGAGCCATATCCCCAGCCCTATTTTGTATTTTATTTAGAGACAGGGTCTCACTGAGTTGTTTAGCGCCTTACTTTTGCTGAGGCTGGCTTTGGACTCACAATCCTTCTACCTCAGCTTCCTGAGCCTCTGGGATTACAGACATGTGCTACCATTCCTGGCTTGGTCTACTCTCCCTCTGAAGGCTATAGGGGAGGGTCCTTTCTTGACTCTTAGAGCTTTTGGTGGCTCTAGGTTTTCCTTGGCTTGTGGCAGGATAACTCTAGTCTCTGGCTCTGTCTTTACATGGTCCTTTCCTCTTCCTTCATGGATCTCTTTTCTGTGTGTCTCTTCTCTCTGAGGACATTTCTCACTGGATTTAGGGGCCATTCAGATAATCCAGGATCATTTGATCGCAAGATTTTTACATTTGCAAAGACTCTTTTTACAAATAAGATCACATTCACAGGTTGTGGGGGCTAGGATTAGGATACATGATTGGGGAGGCCCCACACAATCCACTGCAATGGATTTGTTGGTTTTCTTATATACTTTAAAATGTCTCATCTTTGGCAACTAAAATTTGTTCTAGTTATGAGCTAACCTTTATGGAGCGCTGTCTCTGTGCCACATGCTTCTCAAAGTCCTTTAGTTTCTTGTTTTATAACAATTCTATGAGTTAGTTCCTATTACTAGCTCCATGGCATTGATAAGAAAGTTGAAGTTTAGAGAGATAAAGTGGTTTGTTCAAAGTCAGAGCTGGTGTGATGGGCAGGGGTGAGGCTAAGATTAAATCCAAATCCATCTGTTTTAAGTCTGGGCTCTTAACCATTGTGATATGGAAAAAATAAATTCATATTAAATGTCTTAAAAACTTCAATAAAAAAACAATTTTTTCTTGGACCTCTCAAAAATTGCTGGTGAACAAGTTATGTGAACAAATACACATTTTCTAATACTCCATGTACTTACCTATATCCCAAATCCAAGACATATAGCAGAACCTAGTAAAAGGAGCTTAATTAAAAATGAAACAAACACATCTCTAGGTGATAACAAGTGGTGAGATCATCTTTCTAAAACAGTTACAAAATTTGGAGAAAAACAAAAAGCTAAGTTTTCCTAAGTAGCATTGAATTCTCCAAGTTCTCGTGAATGTAGGTAGCTACTTGAGTTTGTGTAGTAGTAAAAAAGAATATAACATACTTACAACTCAATATTTCCTCCATATCCCAAATCCTCGTTTGTGTGTGTGTGTGTTTCTGCTTTCTTGACTTAAAGCAATCCAAAGATTTCAAATTCGAGTTGACATGTGGATTTCCCCAAAACAAGAAGAAAAATGCCCTCTGCAGCTTGGTTTGGTGGAAACTGCAGAGGATTGTGATTTGGGAGAAGAGTTTCTAGTCTGACTGAGTCACAGAAGAGCTACTGTGATTTTTTTTTTTTTTTAAGTTTGTTTCATTTCTCCGGGCTTTATTTTTCATGTTTAAAATGAGCCAGGTCAGTGGTTCTTAACTTTCTTTGGTCTTTGAAGATTTGATACTAGCTTTGGGCCTTCTTATCAGAAAAATGTCCAGGTACAGTTTTAGGTTCAGCAGGACGGACTTGTTTCCTGCTGCTCCCTGAATTGTTTGTGGTCCCCAGTTATAAGCCTCGGACCAGACCATCTCTAAAGTCCCATCTGGTTCCAATGTCCTAGGATTCTTTTAGCATATTAAAGAGAGAACCCTGTGTGACTTGTGAAACAAAAAACCCTTCGATAAACAGAGAATCAGGGGGAGCCTCCGTGAGAAACGACAGAAAGACACCTATTTTACCACAGAGAAGAATGTCTACTTTCGAAAGCGCTCTTGGAATTTGAGGACCCTCTGAAAGTTTTTCCTAACGACTCCCGCATACATCGAAGGTTTTGACTTTTGAGAGATGTTGACTTTTCGAGTTTTCGTAAAATGACATTTTCCATCTGATGCCAGGGAGGCAGTGTTGCTTTTGTCACAGCCAGAATCCGTGGGAAATGGCTGCTGGCAGTTCTAAGGAGTCAGGAAAAGTTCATGTGGCACACGGGTGATGCCCTGCGCACAGAGAAGCTGTGCTGCTCTTCCAGGGTGGGTCTGTGTGGCGCTCAGCTGGCACTAGGAGAGATGCCCAGGAGATAAGATTTCCACCGCCGCGTGGTGCCATTGTTAGTGTCTGTATGTCTAGAGAGGAACTATTTTTTTTTTTCTAAGCTGGTTCTCCTATTAAAGGACTGTTGCTTTGCAAGTTTGTGTTTTCCCCACCTCTAAGCTGCCCCAAAATGATTTAGTTTGTGGACCTTGATTAGCTGAGGTTTGGCTATTGGTGGTTTGGCTATTGGTACTATGGTGTCCACATGATGGTGAGGCGTGGAGCATGAGATTCTGGAGGGATTTGTCCTCAGTCACCTGTTGGGGATAGTTGACTAGCAGGTGAGAGGTATGATCTACAGAGCTAGACTTGTAGGTTGGTTTTGCCTTGGGGCTTCTGAAGGTTTGATTGTAATGTTTATTTTTGTCATCCTTGTTTGAGTTTCAGAGTCTGGAGGTGTGTGTCTGCACACAACACTTGGAAAGATAAGGGAAAACCACATGGCACAAGGCCCACGACTAGAAAGAAGAACCAGGCCTATCTCCTGATGTCCAAATCTAACCTTCCTCGTGTTGCTTTTAGAGCAGTGTCAGGCGATGAACTTTCTGTGGAGATGGAAATGTGCTTATATGCCCTGTCCAATATGGTAGCCACTAGCCACGTGTGGCTATTAAAAACTTGAAATAGGACTCACATGATGGAAAATATAATTTCAAAATTTTATTTGATTTTAATTAATTAAAATTTAAATTTAAATAGATACATATGACTAATGGTCACCATATTGGACAGTGAAGCTCTGAACAGTCCCTTCTGATTTCATTTTCATGGAATAGTCTCCAAATATGAGACACCATGTCTTACATCACTGTCATCCTTTTGATAGGCAAACCTAATGATCAGCTTAGAATAAAAAAAAAAAAGCCTTATTAGCTTGTCTGTATAAATAAAGATGTGCTCCATTACTGCCTGCTCAATAGCTTTCTCAGTAATATTTATACCCATCTCTAGCACACATGTCTCACACACATCAAGGCTGTGTCCTAATGGGTGGTCCGTGTTTCTTTCATGTCCCTGTCATTTCTGCCTAGGTGGTACCTGCCAAACCCTCCTTTTTCTACCCTTAGAGTTTTTTTGTTCTTATTCCATTCACTTCAAAATATCATTACCATTGCAAACAAGGAAAATGTGTTTATCAGAAACTGCAAACTCCTTTAGGGCCTCATAGGATTAATCACGGTTATAAAGTTTTATTAAACACAATTTTTGTTTAATGACAAGCTCCACCAGTCCTTCCCATTCCAAACCAATCCTGTCCTAAGGGTGAATTGCGCTTAGCAGATTGTTTTCAACAGACTCTTCAAGACAATCCCTATTACTTTGTCATGCACAGAGATATTTTTCTTCCTGGATAATTTGAACTTCCTTAAAAATCACATCTGTTTCATACTTTATTTATTTGTAATTTAAATCCTTAAATTGAATCTTTCATTACTAACATCTGGGCTTGAAATGCAGCCCACTTGAAAAAATACAAATTTTATTTTATTTGTAGTTACCCCCCTTCACTCGGTAGCACTGGTACAAACATTCTCTGGCCAGAGGCAAAACAGCCGGGTATCTTAAAGCTGTGATGCTGTACCACGTGTAATGTGGCTCACTTGATTGTCCCTGAAGTGACTGGCAATTTGCCCAGAATTAGACTGAATGCACGTAATAAGCTGTAGAATTTCCACAATATTGACAATTAGATATCTCTATACAGCAGCAGCTGTGTATTGTTCTCATGGTATGGTCCCCTCAAAGCACCTCCTAAAAAGAGAAAAAAAAAAAAAACCTGGCAGAAGGTTGCAGGCAGCAGAAAGGTAATATACATTGTATGAAATATCTCAAATTCAGATTAATAGGGATGTTTCTATTAGTACAGTTTTCTGCAACGGAAATCATGGCTGAAACAGAATGCGTTGGAATAGGAGTTTATAACACCACATCTGTATTGGGTAATTGCTATATTTTTAGCATGTTTCGGAGGAAGATACCTTTTCTCATTTCCATTCATTGTGAAAGGGAGGGGACTGTATCTCCAGTGCTTCTGGAGTATTTCAAACCTCTGAGAGCAAGCAGTTCCTACCCCCGTGGACATAGTTCTATGCTTCTTACCCTTCTGAAATGGCTTTGGTCATTTCAAATAACTTTCACTGCCCCTGAATGGAAATTAGCCCAAGAAATCATCTTGTTTGTGGACACTTTTGTTGAAAAAGAGCTTGGCTTCTAATTTGCCATTCTTTGCACTCTTCGCACACACAGAGCCATTCCGGCAAACACAGAAACGTCTCCCTGTGTCTCACCATTTTTCATAATTTTTCCCCACCAGCCCATTTGTGGCACGATTATAGAAAAGAAAAGAGAACATGAAGGAATTAAATGATAGTTCCTCACTATCTAGAAGGCACTGCCCACAGTCCTAGGATTTGAATATTATTTTAAACCACACGTTTGAAGTTTACATTATGAATGGCTAGTCTTTGATATTTTGCCCGGTGGATCTGGGGCCGGCTGTCGGTGTCTCGAGCCAGACTCGGCAAACTTTGGGTTTTGTTGTTTGTCTCACTGCACTAGAAAGGCATGTTTTAAAAGAAAGCTGCTGTTTTTAGAAAAAAATCCCATAAAACCTCGGGAACAATAAGATGTCATGTTTTCTATTGCAGATCTTAATTTATCAAGCTAATTACCAACAAAATGTAGCTAAATTGCTGATAATCTTGAGACTGATTAATTCAGCAACAAGACATTGTTGGGTTCTTTAAAGGTTACAGTAGTGTTTGGGTAGTGAAAAAGCAAAGGATTCTTTCTCACCTCAAATTATATTGTATCTTTTTTTTTTTTTTGGTAGAAAACTGCACATTATTAAGAACGTGTTAGCTTTTGGTCCAACCCATAAGTTTATTTCCCATTAATGTGAATTAGAGGAGAAAAAGAAAAGCCAACTTTCTTATTAGCAAAGAGCTTGTTTGAAACTTTGAATTTCTCTCTTGCAATTCGGTTTAAAATTCTATTCTTTCTTTCCCACTTATTTAAATTTATTTATATATTTCTATACCTTTATCTTCCCTGGGTCCAATCTTTAGTCATTTCTGATTAATGATTGCCTTTCATATTGAAAAAGCGTCAGGAGATGGGGTGAAGGCCCCCTTCTGGGAATCAGGAACTCTGAATTCCTCATTTCTGGTTCTGCTTGTAACTTGCTGGGTGACTTGAGGCTAGTTGTTTTGCCTCCCTGGGCTTCACTTCCCCCCAAGTAGAACTTGATGGCCTTGAAGATCAGTGAAAAGTACCAGGGGCCCTGAGGTTGGCTTTGGTGCTGATGATTTCTCCAGTGTCAGGAAGGTTGTCTCTGGGCACCCACTTTCACCAGCTCACCTCTGTTCTCCGCCTACAGCTGAATCAGTGCCTAACGAGGTCAGATCATGATGTGCATTGCCGCAAACCAAAGGCAGGGCTGAGATGGCATGAAATGGCATCGCTTGGGTCTTTCTGTTGCCAGCAGCATAACGGTGAGTCCCTTTGGTGCCTAGTGTGCTCTAATAAAGGAGGTTAAAGAGCCAGTACATTAATTGACTCCCGTCCGAAGTCCCTTTTATAACCTGTGTTATCAGCACAAGTACAAGTGTGGTGTAGTAAGGAATATCATTATGAAACAGATTTCCTGAGAGAGGAATTAGCTGGCTCTGGTGGGCAACCCTGCTGTAATGAACACACTTCCGTGTTTATGAATACAGTTATAGATGTACCCTTAACAATTCTGCTGGGGGAAGAAACCTTCATTGGATATCTCATGCCTAATGGAGCGTTTTCCCTGGCTGGTTCTTGAAGGGTTAATTTGCAGTTTACTATTGAATAACATAAAATGAGCTGTAAATAATGTAATGATATGTATTGTTAAGCTACATATACCATACCAGGTGCTGGTACACCCACTCCTCACTTAGATATAATCTGGGGCAGTCAACAAACACAGATGTATTTTAACAAAGACAGAGAGAGAAAGATAAAGACAGAAAGAACAAGGAAAAAAATTAAAACATATGTAAGATAATTTAACCAAGATAGAGATCCAGGTAAAACTTGGCCTATTTTTTTTTCCCCCCTCAGTAGCTTCCCTTTACTGGGTGAAATACAACAGCATTTTGGCTTGTTTTTGGAACATACACGAGCCAAACACGTGGGAAACACCTTGACAGGCCTTTTGTATAACTACAAGGAAACTGATAATCCTAAATAAATTACACGGGAAAAATATGAATCTTTGAATACTAGTAATTATAATGGTTATTTTTCACTTTTGTAGCACCTGCAAATGATGTATATATAACAAAGCTTCAAAAAGCTCTAATTAACTTTTTATTTTTTTCCATTTACTGGCTTTAACCAGTTTGCATTAATTGGCAATTTATATCTATATATTTTTACCAAATATTTCTATTACTTTTGAGTGGCTGGAAATCACACATTATTGAATTTATTTTCACTGAGTTTTTTTTTTTTTTTTTTTAATTTTTGTCAGTCATTTGCTCTGAATTCCTCCCTGCCTGCCCCCACTCTGTCAAGGGGGTGTGCAGTGAAGTAGACGTTTCTTGGTGGATCTTCTGGGTGGGCAGAGACCCACTCCTGCTTCCATGCTGCAGTGACATGACTTCTAACTAATCGTGCCAGTCAGAATTCCTAACTGCGCCTACCAAATGTGCGAGGGCTCTATTTGGAAGGCCTCCAGGCTCAGCTTTTTGACAGATTTCTCTGGCTATTCACAGCCCGAGATTAGTCTTACCACCATGAAGACGATGCTTTGTTCTGCTTTAGGGCTCAGGGCAAGTCAAACCCAGATGAAGCAGAGCTCTGAGGGGGTCTTACAATGGACACCAAATTTGAAACCTTCCAATTTGCAATCCGGATTATTCTGAAATGACCACTTGCTGCCACTTTGGGTGGCCATGTTGGGGGAAGAAGAGTCTAAAGATGGCCTGGGGGCTAACCTGGTCATCCCGGGGGGGGGGGAGAAAGCAGGCGCTGTTTGCCTCTGGACATCTAGGGGCAGGAGGAAGCAGCCCAGGTTTTAGCTTAGTTTCTTTCTTCTTCTTCTTTTTTTTTTTTTTTTTTTTTGGTTTTAAAGAAACATCTAGACTCCCATGCTGACTACACAGAAATTGATGCAGGCAGAAGGTTGGGCATTGTCAAAAAAAATCTCTCATTTTCTAGGGGGGGAAAAAAAGATTACTGTCTAGGGGGTTGGATTAGTGACCTGGGAAAAGGTAGGAAGACATGTTTACCTCCAGAAATCTGAATCTAAGGTAGGAGGTCCTACCTCAGGGGTGTGTGTGTGTGTGTGTGTGTGTGTGTGTGTGTATGTGCATGTGTTTGTTTCTTTTTTTAAAAGAAAGAACATTTTAGCTGCTGCCCATGTAGAAGTGGAAGCTGGCGGAAGCTTCTGGCTACTGGAGATGCTCTTAGAGCAGTGGCCCCTCTCAGGCCTACCGTGGGCCCAGGCCAGAGTGAACGCTGCCTGAGAGTAAGACGTGGGCCTCTCAGGATGCAGAGGCAAGATGGCCGCCTCAGCCATCTGCAGGACATCAAAGGCTGCTGCCTGATGGTGCGCGGGCTGCCAAAGCTTCTAAAGGGCTTGGCGCCTGAGTGGAAATCGGATGCAAACTGTCCATCTGCCGCATGGCACTGGCGACAGCTGATTCTTTTGCAGTCTGCAAGATGGACCCGACCTCAGCCAATCGGCCCCCATCACTGATTGCACAAGGTTTGTCCGACCCGTTTCATTAGCCAGACACATGAGATACAGTATGTGGTTTTTCATTTTGCTCCATACGTGACACTATAAATGCTAGTGCTGGGGATGAACCGAGAAACCAAAGGGGACACACTGCTGCTTCTGTGGAGAAAGCATATTGGCAATGTTCAAAGCATATTGGGGCATAACAGTAGCCTAAAAACCCCAATATGGATTAGGACAGCTGACCAGATGTCTTGACTGACATTTTTTAACATGTTTCAAGGGTATCCCTACAGGACATAAAAACTAACTATACATCTGTGTACCTCTTTTTTTTTTTTGTCCCAACCCCTCCCGGTTTCAACTCAGTGTGTGGTGCATGAAAACTCGGAACACAGCTCACGGCTCCAGTGACAAAGAAAAGCTGGGACATGCTCAGATGGAGACCACACTACCTACGAAATGCTTGGGCTCCACTGGGAGTGAATGACCAAGGGCATGAGTTAATGTGTAACTAACTCCAAGGTGGACGTGTGGGCTGCTCCCCTGCAAGCTTCCTCTTTGTGAGTAGAGAAGGATTCCTGGAACTGGGAACTCCTTCCTTCACTGCCCTCTGCAACCAGCTTGTATGGTCACTCTGGCAATTTAGTGCCCTGTGGTAAATTCTGTTTTGCTCTTGGCTGACCTGTTGGGGGCCCCAGCAATTGGAAACCCAGGCAGTCTGCTGTCATTCTATGGTAAAATGGAGGATGGGTGGAAGGAGAGAGAGAGAGAGATTAGGATTTTAGGGAAGAGGGGCAAATTTGTAATTTCAACTTTTAAAATTAGAGGCTTGCTGGCATGGGAGATGAAGCTGAATTTTAAATGTTTAAAAAAACCACAAGGCAAAGCTATGCTTTTACTATTTGGGTTCTCAAATATTATGGTTAGATTCTGGACTTTTTTTTTTTTTTGGGGGGGGGGTAATGGTGTATTTAATCAGAAGTGATTCTTTCTTAAGATTTCATACATTTTTTCTTAAATTAAAATTGGATAGGGGTTAATTCTAATCCCCAGTTTTGAAACATTGGATTATTGGCAGCTTCTTCTTTTCTTTGAGAGCAAATTAAGCACATAAGTTGCCACTGAATGTCTTTGTCAGACTTGACCTGAATATTGGTTTAGCTTTCTACCTGGGTGTGTCTGATCACGAGAGAATATAATTTTTGGCCCTATTAATTTACTGGGGTTGATGGTCAGGATCTGCAGGTTTTAGAGCTCCAAACTCTCTTTTCCTTAAAGATCAGTTTTTAATCTCAGAAAAAAATTTTACATCCAAATAAATGGTCACAATAGTAAAGCTAGGCTCCTGTTAGAGAACCACAGACTCATTTTAGAATTGGAATGGGAAATTTGAGGAAGATTTTAGCATATATATGTTCATTCAGTACTGAAGATCAAACCCAGGGCACTTAACCACTGAGCCACATCCCCAGCCCTTTTTATTTTTTGAGACAGAGTCTTGCTGAGTTGCTGAGGGCCTCCTAAGTTGCTGAGGCTGGCCCTGAACTTGCAATCCTCCTGCCTCAGCCTTCCAAATCACTGGGATTACCGGGCCCAGTTTGGCTAACATTCTTGTGTCAATGAAGAAGTTGTGATGAAGTGATATGTCCAAAAAAAAAAAAAAAAAAAAAAAAAACACCACAGCGGCCAGGATGTGACAGAGTTAGCCCTGGAACCAAGTTTCTGGACTCCCAGTCCTGTATGTGTCCTTCTATGCTGAGCCAGTCAACTCCATGACGGGACTTGTTCTCTTTAGCGCAGAACAAGAGACAACGATAGGCACAGACCATACTTTCTTTGGTTAAAAAGAGAAAAGGATGGTGGGTGCTGTGGTGCACACTTATAATCCCAGTGGCTCAGGAGGCTGAGGCAGGAGGACATCAAGTTCAAAGCCAGCTTCAGCAACTTAGTGAGGTCCTAAGCTATTCAGTGAGACCCTGGTCTAAATAAAATATTTTAAAAAGAGTTTATGGGGCTGGGATTGTGGCTCAGTGGAAGAACACTTGCCTTGCAAGTGCAGGGCACTGGGTTCAATTCTCAGCACCTCATATAAAAAAAAGGAATAAAGTAAGAGTACATAAACAACTAAAAAGAAAGAAAAAGAGAAAGAAAGATAGATAATACTTTTAGATTAAGTTAGAGATTGAACAACTAAAACTCCAAAATCTTGTCCTGACCAGGAAAAGCTATGCAATGAATGAATAGATTTCCTCAACTCAGCTTTATCCATCTGCTCTTGGCAAGGCTGTTTTAAAGGCTATTCTGCCCCAAGTGGGGAAGCACTGGGATTTGTAATCATTGTAGGTCAGAGCAGAACTCCTGGGGACTGTCCTCTACATGTAGAAGCTGGGGGGGCAGGGGTGGTGTGGGGCAGACCCATCCCTACAAAGAATGCAAGCACACCTTCTTTCCACCAGAGTCCTCCCATAGGAACTGACATCATTGATGGGAGCTGGGATTCGGCTCTACATGACAAGGGCTTACGTGTTGGACGTAGAAACACACTATTTCCTTTTGAGTATTGGCAAAGGCAACTCCATTCCACGGATAGTTAAAAATAATGCCAGGTGTAGAATAAATGAAAATTCCTGCAGACTCTACACCATTAAACTTTCTTTTGTAAATGAAAGACTTCCTTTGTTCCCTACGTCTTGCTTGAAACAACTTTTATGTTGGCCAATGAAAGGAGAAAGCTCCCAAACTCGAACCTTCCTAAGGAACATGCGTAGCTGTGGAGTATGTCTCGAGGGGCCCAATTCTACATAGTCCTTCTTTCCAGTTTGAAAGCTGTTTTGTTTTCTGGTTGTTTTTCAAAGATACACAAATGTTGCAGACAACCTTTTCTTTACCAGACATTGCAAAATTATATTGACAGTTTTGATACCACCCCATGTGGTAGGCTCATAGGAGTCATCTCATGAGGCATAGCCACAGCATTTATTTAGTCTGCTTGGATGATCTGAAAAAAAACAAAACAAAACAAAACAAAACAAAATTGCAAGTGTGTTAAAGTTGTGACTTGAAAAATTGCAATTTAAAATTCGGAAATGTGAAAACAGAGGCAAGATGCTTTGGTACAACTTAGGAGAGTTTATTTCAACATTGTCATTCTTGCTAATAACTTGTGGACACATCTCTGCCATTATCTCCTATTTCACCGGTCACAATTCTCAGGTCACCATAATGGTCATGGCCTTTTCATGGAGCCCAAACTTCCGAGTTAAGGCTGATGTGCATTTCCTTTAGCAAGATTCTGTCTGTCAACCTGACTTTATTTGTTCATAAGATCTTGGTGGATGATTTGGAAGGATAAGACCTGGGTCCTACCTTTAGAATATCTAGGCTGTAGAAGGAACCAACTGGTTGCTTTAGAAAAGAACATGAAGACGGATTGAGAAGTTACCAATCGGGGAAGCGATGGCTTTCGTGTGGCTGCTGCTGACTTCCATGTGCACCTGTGCAGTTCTCCCCACAAACATGGCCTTGCTGATGTATGTCTGTTTTCTGGATTTCTCTAGATCTACAGGATGATAAATAGCTGTATGGAAGGTAAAGAATTAGGCCAACCATCCAGGTGTTTTGACCAGATGTCCTATGCCTTTCAACAAACATTTGTTGAGTAGTTCTTATAAACAAGTCTGAGTACAAAAGGCACTGGGAGACACCAAAGTGAAATAAGATACATTTTCTGTTCTGAAGAAGTTTGTAGCAGAGACAGGCTTTCTGCAGAATCCAACAGATCTCAGCTGGATCCTGGGCATTTTTAGAAAGTTCAATGGGTACAAATGGTGAGAAGGTATGAGTTTGACAGGTCTTGTGCCTGCAGGCTGTGTCCATGAATCACACAGAGTGGCCAGTTCAGTCTGTTTCTTAAAAAAAAAAAAAAAAAAAAAGGCTGGGGCTATATAGCTCAGTGGTACAGTGCCTGCCTCGCACGTGTGAGGCGCTGGGTTTGATCCTCAGCACCACATAGAAATAAATAAATAAAGACTTTTTTTTTAAACAAGTACTTTTTTAAAAAAAATATTTATTTTTAAGTTTTAGGTGGACAAATATCTTTATTTTACATTTATGTGGTGCTGAGGATGGAACCCAGTGCCTCGTGCATGCTAGGCGAGCGCTCTACCACTGAGCCACAACTCCAGCCCCTTTTAATTTTTTTTTTAAATAGTGTTCATTGCATGGAAGTAGAAGATTATAAATTCCAGCAAAATTTGTAAGTTTAAAAGCCCATTTCTGGTATTGTCTCAGGATTCAAAATTGTTCAAATGCAGAGATTGGGGTATGTGTCATAGATGGTGTTATGGTTAGGCCTGTGTAATTAACCATCCCTAACCAGGTCTTTCTGAAAGGATAAAGGGAAGCTCTTGATAATATGCCAGCACAATAGGAGTAAACTGTGATGTCCCAAGCAAATGGGAGCATACGGCCCCTCTACTTATAGATGATAGGACCCTAGGATGAAGCTTCCCAGGCATACCTGTGGGAACAGGGAGTGATCCTGAGATCACCTCCTGTGTGATAGCTCCCTACCCAGGACACCAGATTGAAGGTGGAAATACCACGTTAGTAGTCGAGGCGACAGCATCCCTTTTGCCATGCCTTCCCTGCTCAGCTACCTTTCCACTAACTCAATGTCAAGTTGGGGATTAAACGTGACAATGATTTGGATCGTCTATCTTCAGATAATCTAAAGTTACCAGATTAGTGGCATCTTCAAAGTTAAATGCAATGGATCCTATATTCTGTTTAACTACAAAAGAATGCCTGGAAGAAAATTCTGAAATAGTTCTAGTGATAACATGAAAAGATAGTTAAGGTAATAACTCTAATTTTTCTTTGATTTTAAAAAATCAGATTTGAAATATTTGATTAACAACAGTGTGCCAATTTTGTGAGGGAAAGTGCTTTAGAATCAGTGTGATTTTTTTTCCAAACATTTTATTTCTCTCACAAATTCTGTTGAACTCAGAAGAATATGGCATACAGGACAAACTCAATACACGTTATGTAAATTAATACATGAATTTGGTTAAAACACAATAGAAATCAGTTATCTCATTTCCTGTCTGACTTATTTGTGGACTTTGGAAATTCTTGAAGAAATTGTCTCCTGACAGAAACATCCGTTTGTATTTGTGGACAATTTTTTTTTTTTAGGTTGCTTCCAATACTGCTGTGTTTGATGTACAGTACCTTGGTGTGTGCCTATTTAATTAACTGTCAGCTGAAGCCTAAAGCACAAAGTGTTACCTGAGCATAGCATTTAAAACGCTCCGCTTTTCTGCATTCCTTGTGGAAATTCTACCTGACGCTTATATTTCATAATCTCTGTGTTCTGTGTGGGTCAATCCATCTTACTGTTATCTTTTCATCTTCTACCGGGCAGCGATCATAACTATACAAATGGCCTTACCTATAGTGCCTAGCATAGTATCACACTGAATCTAACCACCTGGTGATTATTTTTAAATCAGGATGACAATGAGGAAGTAGAACGTTCATTTGGGTGTCTTTTATAAATAGCAGCTCAAAGAAAGGGACCTAGAGTGTTTGACGATTATATTTTCACCCAAGCCCTTAAAAGCAGTATAAAATGCAGATTGCTTAGTCTATGAAAATTTTAATGTTGATTTGATATTTACTAGGAACTGTGGCTTAATAAAGCCATCTATCTTTTCTCCTGTATTTAAGATTTTTTTTTTTTAAAGCGGAGATGCTACACAAAATCTCAAATAAGAAAAAAAAAAAAAAGGCAGAGACTGCATTTGGAAGGAATTGAGTAACTGGCAAATTATGGATACTGTATGCTGTTAACATTTTATGCTTTAACCCAAACAAAATTAATAGTTCACTTGGGTTTTGGAAAGATTGCTCCTGGACCAGCAGTGTATTTCTGAATGACATAAATATAAGAAAATTAGAAATTAACTTTAAATGGATTTAGGCTTCTTACATAAATGAGAGCCACCCTTACACAAATTACTAAATCTATTCAGAGTAATTTATCAAGCAGTTATATGTTGTTTTGCTGTGTTGAAATTCCAGAAAATTTAATAACAACATACTTTCTGGAAATTGCATTAGCATAGACCATTAATAAGTTAGACCTATGGAGCTTGTGTGGGAGTATAACGTTGCCATTAGCAATGTATACAGCAAAGTGGAAACTGGTTATCACATAAGCCTATCTGTGGTAATGCTGAAAGACAAGGTTTTCAAAGAGCTTTCAGTATCATCTGAAATAAGCACTTAAAAAACTGTTGCATGGTATTTAGCAGTTAACACGAGCCAACAGCGGTGAATAAGTGGTCCCTTGTGGAAAGGATATGGGGAGCCAATTGTAGCCAATTGTAGAGTTTTATAGCCAGAAGAGCTCTTATCATTTAAGTACTTTAAAGCCCAGATAAACAGGTTCAGAGAGGTCAAGTGACTTGCTCAAAGTCACACAGTTAGCTCACAGTAGAGTTGAGACGAGACCCTGAGTCTCCAGACTCTCTGTTTACCATATCACATAGCAATTGTAAAATGCTGGGTTAACACTGCTCCCAAATAAGCCGCGATCTGGAAGCTGATGGATAAATCTGGTGCCAAGAATTAGGAAGAATAACTGTAAAACTGCAAAAAGTGTGAAAATTTGTTTTATCTCTGATCTGGGTTTTGGGAAAATAGGCTTCGATCTGGTCAAAGTTAAATAATTGCTAACTCTTTGTCAAGAGTTGTTCTACTTGCAGAGAACCATAAAATAAGAATTCAGGAACACGATTCATGCTTAAAACTTATTATTAACATCCAACAATGGTGGCAAAGAATTGTTGCAGCTTTTTTTTTTTAACTTAAGACTCCTCAAAATAATTAGGGAACAAAATAAGTGACTTAAAGTGCAAGGAAAGAGGTCTTTTGGGCCACAACCCAAGCCATTTTTATCTTTCTTGGGGATTTTCCAACTGTTTTAGACACATCAAACTTGGAAAACAAAGACAGCTGATCATTAAAAATTAAACCTAGGTGCATTCCAAAGCCACCTCTTCGGCTGGGCAAGGGAAGGCAGTGTGACTTAAAGACTTTCAGCTGTGTTCCAAGTTAATGAGGGGTTTTCAATTTGGCGGGTCACCTTGTTTGCCCTTTGACCTCGTAGGCGCCTCTGCTGGTCTCCTTTGTGCCCTGTCCTAGAAATACAATCTCCCTTTTTCCGTGGCTGGACTGTATTTGCAATTACAATGGTCCTGCAGAGCATTAAGAAGGCCAGGTCATCAGATAACCACCAGCTTAAGGTTTCAACTGCAGCTATTAACAGTTTTGCTGGTAACCCAAGTATCATATCAATGGTGGAGAAGACCTAGAGAGTGGCAGCCGTGGTGGCGAGAAATTCAAAAGAGAGCGTGGTTTGGAGGGTTGTGATAATGGCAGGTGTGAGAACAGATTATTTCTTCCCTCCCTACAGCTACCCGGGTCACTTTCTACCTTTATTCCTTTGTTATCATTGTACGTATTTCGGCATTATTCTATCTGCCTCATTGGGTGACACTGGAAAAAAAAACACGGTTCAGAAAAGCTGAACTTTTAATTGTGGTGAGAAATAAGTTCGTTGAATTATTCTCGGGTAGTAGAAAAGATGGGTTTTGTTTCTCTCCCTGAGCTTCTCCTTCCTAATCGCAATGCAACACCCTTCCCCGGCATTGCTATGTATGAACTTCATGCTGCTAGACAAATAAATTCTTTGGGAAAAAATGCACATTTTTATTTGGAAATAATGCCATCTCTTTGTTAGATTTGCAGCAATCCTATTTTGCCTCTACTGTTTTTAAGTCGAAAATGAAAAATTATATAGAAGATGTTTGTGCATCATATTGTGCTGAATGGTATGTAGGTCAGCATGCTGCAGCACCGCAGATAAGGGACAGGGAACAAGTGTTCTATGTACTTACAAGCAAATATCAGTCATAATAGAGGAAGACAGATCTACAAGAGCGTTTTGGCTTCGGAAATGTTTCTTGTCATTAGCATTTAAAAAAAGCTATGAGATTCAGGCCTATCAGCACCGATTCACAGCAAACCCTGGCTTGCACAGGTTGTTATCTATTTCGCACAGAGGTACAGCTGGTTAGCAAATGGATTTGCAGATTTTTTTTAATTTTTTTTTTTTTTGCAGGGATGAGTAAAAAGGCAAAGAATCAGGTACTTACAACCCATTCAGAATGTAACAATTTTGTTTGTGTTATAAACCAAACCTTCTGTTTTTGCAAACTGCATTATTTTTAGAAACAGAACCAAGAAAAAAAAACCCAGCTGATTTAAAAAAAAATCTTTATTCATATTCCAATATCCCTAAGGGTTCTAATATCCATGAAGTAATACCAGCAAAGAGAGCAATAAGAACAGCAGACTCCCATGATTCAGTTTACAACGTTGCTTTATTGTGTTAGCAGTCAAGTCAAAAGGCAGTATCTAATATTTTTTTAATTTTTTATTCCTCTTTCTACTCTGAGATGTAAAGTGGGGAGAGGTGCTAGGAAAAGGTGCATGTCATATGCGCATGCGCACACATTAGAGAAAAAGAAGATTAACCGAGTCCTCACCTAGCAGACTAAGGGTAATGCATTTTAATATTTATGTGAACTGATATTAATGATCAGAAAGGATATAACGATCCAAGGAATACAATAGTATTGTCTGAAACTATACTATGTGGTATATATAGATGATGGAGTTCTTTTGGAAAAAAAATATATCATTACCAAGATGAGAAAATAGACATCCATGTATTTCTGTCTCCTGGGTCTGGAGATATTGAAATCCTTGTCTTTTACTAACGCGGTGCTTGGGGTGTCTACCAACTGGAGAGATGGTGCCAGGAACACATTTCATCACATGGGTGAATATAGTTCTCTGTCTAATACTTTCCGTGAAGATGCTAAGTCGTGATGGGTGTCAGATCTGGCATGCCAAAAAGCATTGCCCCCGAAATCAAGCCCAGTGGATGAATTACCATGAGTGATTAGGCATGCAATCAAGCAATCTACGACGTTCCCGATGCCACAGTTACTGTTCACGTGGAGAATTACTTACATTAGATCCCCTTCTAGTGCTATTTGCTTCATTAATAGGGAGGTGGTGGAATCTTGTGCAGCCAGGCAGGATAAACCAAATCCTTTGTCAACATCGAAGACTTAGATGAAAGATTGGAATAAAGCAGGGGTGCATGGGGGGAGATGATGAAAGAGTAAACAGAAATTAAGAAATGGATTGGATGTTCTGGAAACATTTGATAAATGAAACACTCTGTTGAAGTACAACACTGAGTATTTTTGATTACAGTACTTTATTAGGAAATAGACAATCAGCCACTTCACTTTCAAATCAAGTTTTCTTGAGTTAGTTTATTCTTGTTGGTGAGGCAAAGAAGTTTATCTTTAATGAAACCACTGTACCCTGGCCAGTTGGAAGAGTGGGCTTTGCTTTCCCAGTTTTGTTTTATTACCTTAGCTCGCCCTGTCTCAAGGAGGCCTGGAGATAAGACTGCATTTTCATGCAACTGGTTTCTTTGTAATCCCATATGTATTTTTATTTTATGCATTTGAAAACATTATAGGGGCCCAGGCACAACTGTAACCCCAGTGATTTGGGCAGGGGGATTACCAAGGTCAACCTCTGCAACTGAGCCTGTCTCAAAAGCACCCTTAGGTTCCATTCCCAGTATTGGGTTGTAGAGCAGGGGGCGTGTCCAAATGCTCCATTAGGAATTCATGGCTCTGCAAAAGCTGAACAGGTAGACCTGAAAGACCCCTGAGGAACAAACCAACCAAACCTTGAAGAGTATTCTTTCAAAAACACACCCAGAGTTGAGTGGCAGGTATTAAGTTATCTCCTCTTTACTTACTTACTGCCTCCCCAAATCAGAAATACTTAAGTGCTGAGGACCCTGTTAAGCTGAGGAACTGTCAGGGGGAACTGTGTTTAACAGGGTGGCCTTTAGGAATAAATAAGTGAAATCCTTATGACTCAACTTTTCTTAGGAAGCTTGCCTTCAGCCCCTACCCCGCCTTTCCCTCCCTTCTTCTGTTCTTTCTTTTTATATTATCTTAAAACCATTTTTAAAATTAAATTTCTTTTAACTGATACATAAAAACATAAAAATTATTCCCATTAGTGGGGTACCATGTGATGTTTTCATACATGTATTCGTTGTGTAGTGTTAAATTAGGATAAACCTCTATCTCAAAACGTACTGTCCATTATTTTTATCTGTAGTCACCCTCCTGTGCAAAGGTACATCAGAACTTCTACAGTTTAGTACCATTGATCAACCTTCCTTCATTCCTCCCTGTTCCCTACTCTATCCAGTTTCTGGTAACCACTGTTCTACTCATATGAGGTCAAGTCTTTTAGATTCAATATATGAGTGAGATCATATGGTACTTGTCTATCTCTGGCTTATTTCACTTCACATAACAATCTCTAGTTCAATCTATGTTGTTGCAAAAGATGGGATTTGGTTCTTTTTTATGATTGCATGGTCATGAAAAAGAACCAAAGGACTGCATTATGTATTTGTAGCACATTTTATTTATCCATTTGTGAGTTGATGTGTTGTTGGCATTTCTTGGCTCTTGTGAATAGAGCTGCAGTGAATGTAGGGGTGCCGATGTCTCTCTGACATACTGTTTTCATGTGCTTTGGCTATATCCCCACTAGCGAGATGACTGGATCCTATGGTAGTTCTCTTTTCATTTTCCTGAGGAACCTCCATACTTTTTCCATTATGGCAGAACTAATTACATATTCCCTATAACAGTCTTCAGGGTTCCCTTTTCTCCATATCCTCACCAACACCTATCATCTTTGTCCTTTTGATATTAACCATTCTTACTGCAATCAGGTCTCACTGTGGTTTCGTTTGCACTTCCCTGATGATAAGTGATGTTGAGCATTTTTTTTTTCATATACCTGTTTGTCATTTTTATGTCATTTTTTTTTTTAGAAATGTGTTTAGATCTGTTGCCCATTTTAAGATTGGGTTGTTTATTTGCTATAGAGTTTTTGAAGTTCCTTGGGCATTATTCCTTTGTCCAATGTCTTGTTGGCCAATATTTCCTCCTATTCTCTGCATTCTGTTGCATGTTTCTTTTGCAGTTCAGAAGGTTATCAGTTTGATATAATCACATTTGTCTATTTTTGCTTTTGTTTCTTACACTTTGTGGGTCTTGTTCAAAAAACACTAGTGCATTCCAATCTCCTGAAGCCTTTCCCCAATGTTTTCCTCGAGGACTTTCATAATTTCAGGTATTATATTTAAGTATTTGATCTCTTTTGAGCTAATTTTGTAACTAGTGAGAGATAGGGATCTAGTTTCATCCTTTTGCATAGGGATATCCAATTTTCCCAACACCATTTATTGAAAAGATGTTTCTTTATCCAGTTCTTAACCCTTTTGTCAAAACAACTAGGCTATAGATGTGAGTTTACTTCTGTTCTCTTTCATTGGTCTGTATGTCTGTTTCTAGGCCAATACCATGCCCTTGTGATTACTATAGCTTTGGAGTATACTTTGAAGTCAGGTAGTGTAAGAATCCTGATTTTATTTTATTTTTTATTTTTATTTTTTTTGCTCAGGGAAATAAAAAGAACTTAATGGCTTTAGCTATTCAGGGATTTTGTGGTTCCTTACAAATTTTAGGATTGTTTTTGTCTATGAAGAATATCATTGGTATATTGATTAGAAATGCATTGAATCTATTGATTGCTTTGGATAGTATGAACTTCAAACACACTGATTCTTCTAATCCATGAGCATGAGATGTCTTTTTTTCCCCTGAGTTCTCTTCCATTTCTTTTATCAGTGTTTTGTTTTTTTCATTGTATAAATCGTTCATATTTTGGTTACATGTACTCAGGTATTTAATTTTTCTTGTAGCTATTGTAAATGGGATGACTTTATTGATTTCTAGTTCAGATTAACTGAACTATTGACATATAGTAATGTTACTGATTTTCGTATGTTGATTTTATTTCCTGCAGCTTTGTACAATTTGTGCTAGTTCTAATGGTTTTTTTGGTGGCATTTATATATAAGATCTTGTCATCTGAAAATACAGGTAATTTGACTTCTTCCTCTGAACCACTTTGGACGCCCTCTATTTCTTTTTTCTTGTCTAACTACTCTGGCTAAGGTTTCCAGTGTTGTGTTGAATGGAAGTAGTGAAAGTGGCCTCTTTGTCTTGTTCCATATCTTAGAAAGAAACTTTCAGCTTTCCCCCATTCAACATAACATTAGCTGTTGGCTTCTTTCAAAGAGCCTTTATTATATCAGAATATGTTCCTTCTATATCTAATCTGTTCAGTGTTTTTTATCATGTAAGGATGATGAATTTTATGAAATGCTTTCTGCATCTATTATGTTTTTTGTCCTTCATTCTGTTAAGATGATATGTCATGTTGATCAATTTACATATGTTGAAACATCCTTACATCAGTGGGATAAGTCTCACTTTATCATTGTGAAAAATATTTTCTATTCAACTATTGGATTCAGCTTACTAGCATGGCATCGAGGATTTTTACTTCTGTTTATTGAGGAATGGTTCATAGTTTTCTTTTTATTTGAGGGTCCTTGCCTGGTTTTTATAGCAGGGTAATGCTGACATCATAGAATGTGTTCAACAGAAGAATTCCTTCCTCTTCTATGGTGTGGAATAATGTAAGGAGAATTTGTAGTAGTTCTTCTTTAAATATTGGGTAGAATCCAGAAGTGGAGCCATCTGGTTCTGGGCTTTCCTTTGATGTGAGAATTTTTGTTATTCATTCAGTCTTGATACTGTTATTGGTCTGTTCACATTTTCAATTTCTTAACTATTTAATCTTGATAAGGTGTATGTGTCAGGGAATTTGTCCATTTCTTCTAGGTTTATAAAATTTGTTGGTGTTGTTCATAATAATTTCTCATGATCCTTTGTATTTCTGTAGTGTCAATTATTTCTCTTTTCAACTCTGATTTTATTTGAGTCTTCTCTCTCTTTTTCTTAGTCTGGCTAAGAATTTGTCTATTTGTATATTTACTATTAGGATTTGTCTGTTTTGCTTATCTTTGAAAGAACTATAAACCTATATGATCTCCTGAACTCCCAGCCTCCTTATTATTAGGTGGGGTCATATGAGCTTTTCTGGTCAATTGGCTATGACCATTTAAGAATTGGCTCATGACTTCTCAGCTCTTATCTTTTCCTGACACAGTGGCCATAGATTATTGTATTGAGGTATTGGTACTGTAAAATTGAAATACCTCAGATTACTGGACAAAGCTCAGATTGCATAAAAAAAAAAACAGCTGCATTGAAGATTCCCTTTACCTTATGGTGGACAATACAGGAACAAGAGGTAAATCTTTGAGGAGTTTAATCAACTGAGATTTTGAGATTTGTTTGTTGCTCTAGCATACCTTAATCTATTCTGTTTAATATGATACAGGGAAGCAAACAACAATATCCTTATTAGATAGTGTTAGATACAAAACAGGCAAAGATTTAAAAGTCTGATAAAGAGAGTGGAGCAACAAATTATCATAAATTGTTGGAAGAAGGGCAAATCAGAACAACAATTTTGGAAAAATAATTAGCCCTATCTTGAAAAGTTGAACATGCACATAAATGATGATTCAGAAATGCCATCTCGAATTTTGTTTAAATTGTATGCCTTATTTCAAAGTTTTAAGTTATCTAAATTTTTATCATTAATTAGAATAGTCACAGAGTATGTTGTTTCTGGCATAATAAATATCAAAATTTTTATATCACTCATAAATATATCCAAAGGATTCTAAATACCCTAATAATTTTTATAAACTCCATCATTCATTTAAAATACATCTTCAAAGTTACAAATTTTTGCATTGTTCCTTTAACTCCTTGAGCTTTATCCTAATTTAATTCCTATTATGCATGAAAAGCATTTATTTCTCTGCAACAGAAATACATCTTTAATAAATTAAAGGGCATTTCTTTATTTCCTTATGTTTAGTCCCAGAGGACTGTGTGAGAATGCTGATGACACAATGGCACCAAAGATCCAGAAACAAAGTCAAGCGCTACCAACAGGCAATTGTAGATATTTATTGTGGTTGTCACACAATAGAATATTATGCAACACTGAAAAGTAATGAGTCATAAATCAAAGACTAATTCACTTGACCCCATTAAAATGAAGAACTTCTGGGGGCTAGAGCTGTAGCTCAGTGGTAAAGCACTTGCCTTGCATTTGTGAGGTGATGGGTTCTATCCCCAGTACCACGTAAAAATAAATAAAGATACTATGTGTTCATCTACAACTAAAAAATAATATTTTTAAAATGAAGAACTTCTGTTATCTAATGATATCAATGAGAATAAAATACAACTTACTAATCTGAAGGAGATATTTGTCTCATATAGAAAACAGAAAAGGATCAGTATCAAAATAAAGAATTCTTATTCATCACTAAAAATTTAAAAATGAACAAATTATGTTATATTGATCAAAAAAGATTAGGGTATGCTGGAGCAATAAATAAACTTAAAAATCTCAGTGTATTAAACCCTTAAAATATTTGTTCCTTGCTCCTGTTTGTCCACTGTCTCCCTCAGAGGTAAAAGTTTTCTTATTTATTTTCCTTTTTTCTGGTAATGGGAATTGAACCCAGGGTGCTCTACCACTGAGCTACATCTTTCTATGTTTTTGTTTTTGAGGCAGGGTCTCACTCAGTTGTTTAGGCTGACCTTAAACTTGTGATCTTCCTGCCTTAGCCTCCCAAGTCACTGGGATTACAGGCACACACCACCCTACCCAGCTTTAAAAAGTTTTAAATTTGTCTTTTTGTTGTTTCCTTTCAAAAATATAAATACATAGCTGCATAAAAATATTTTGTACCTTACTCTCGTTTGCACCTGGTATTATAGTTAGCATAAAGTAACCAAAAATGTTTAAAATAGCATATAATAAACCACAAATAGTTTTTTGCACGTTGCTTTTATTGTTTAGCAATGTCAATTGGGAGATGACTACATCTTGATATTGAAAAATGACTTTTATTTTTTTCTTTACAGCCTAAATCTTAGATTTAATTCTTTTTTTTTTTTTAATTTTTTATTGTTGGCTGTTCAAAACATTACATAGTTCTTGATATATCATATTTCACAATTTGATTCAAGTGGGTTATGAGCTCCCATTTTTACCCCATATACAGATTGCAGAATCACATCAGTTACACATCCATTGATTTACATATTGCCATACTAGTGTCTGTTGTATTCTGCTGCCTTTCCTATCCTCTACTATCACCCCTCCCCTCCCCTCCCCTCCCCTCTTCTCTCTCTGCCCCCTCTACTGACATTCGTTTGTCCCCCTTGTATTATTTTTCCCCTTCCCCTCACTTCCTCTTGTATGTACTTTTGTATAACTCTGAGGGTCTCCTTCCGTTTCCATGCATTTTCCCTTCTCTCTCCCTTTCCCTCCCACCTCTCATCCCTGTTTAATGTTAATCTTCTTCTCATGCTCTTCGAACCTACTCTGTTCTTAGTTACTCTCCTTATATCAAAGAAGACATTTGGCATTTGTTTTTTAGGGATTGGCTAGCTTCACTTAGCATAATCTGCTCTAATGCCATCCATTTCCCTGTAAATTCTATGATTTTGTCATTTTTTAATGCAGAGTAATACTCCATTGTGTATAAATGCCACATTTTTTTTATCCATTCATCCATTGAAGGGCATCTAGGTTGGTTCCACAGTCTAGCTATTGTGAATTGTGCTGCTATGAACATTGATGTAGCAGTGTCCCTGTAGCATGCTCTTTTTAGGTCTCTAGGGAATAGACCGAGAAGGGGAATAGCTGGGTCAAATGGTGGCTCCATTCCCAGCTTTCCAAGAAATCTCCATACTGCTTTCCAAATTGGCTGCACCAATTTGCAGTCCCACCAGCAATGTACAAGTGTACCCTTTTCACCACATCCTCGCCAGCACTTGTTGTTGTTTGACTTCATAATGGCTGCCAATCTAACTGGAGTGAGATGGTATCTTAGGGTGGTTTTGATTTGCATTTCTCTGACTGCTAGAGATGGTGAGCATTTTTTCATGTACTTGTTGATTGATTGTATGTCCTCCTCTGAGAAGTGTCTGTTCAGGTCCTTGGCCCATTTGTTGATTGGGTTGTTTGTTCTCTTATTGTCTAATTTTTTGAGTTCTTTGTATACTCTGGATATTAGGGCTCTATCTGAAGTGTGAGGAGTAAAGATTTGTTCCCAGGATGTAGGCTCCCTATTTACCTCTCTTATTGTATCTTTTGCTGAGAAAAAACTTTTTAGTTTGAGTAAGTCCCATTTGTTGATTCTAGTTATTAACTTTTGTGCTATGGGTGTCCTATTGAGGAATTTGGAGCCCGACCCCACAGTATGTAGATCGTAGCCAACTTTTTCTTCTATCAGACGGCGTGTCTCTGATTTGATATCAAGCTCCTTGATCCATTTTGAATTAACTTTTGTGCATGGCGAGAGAAAGGGATTCAGTTTCATTTTGTTGCATATGGATTTCCAGTTTTCCCAGCACCATTTGTTGAAGATGCTATCCTTCCTCCATTGCATGCTTTTAGCCCCTTTATCAAATATAAGATAGTTGTAGTTTTGTGGATTGGTTTCTGTGTCCTCTATTCTGTACCATTGGTCCACCCGCCTGTTTTGGTACCAGTACCATGCTGTTTTTGTTACTATTGCTCTGTAATATAGTTTGAAGTCTGGTATCGCTATACCGCCTGATTCACATTTCCTGCTTAGCATTGTTTTTGCTATTCTGGGTCTTTTATTTTTCCATATGAATTTCATGATTGCTTTCTCTATTTCTACAAGAAATGCCTTTGGGCCTTTTCTGTCGGTGATCACAGTTCCCCTACCTGGCAGGCGCGGGGGGTGGGGGGCGGCTCTGCCCCTCAGCAGGCCGCTGGGCCTGCTCTGTGTTTGGTCACAGTTCCCTCTACTATGCCGGCGCAGGGGGAGGGGGCGGCTCAGCCTCTCAGCAGGCGGCTGCTCCTCTTCTGCTGGTGGGTCGCAGGCCCGCCTACCTTGTAGGAGTGATTGGAAGCTCTGTCCCGCCGCGGGCCACTGGGCCTTTTCTGTCGGTGGTAGATTTAATTCTTTTTATAGCTACATTAAATTGTACTTGTAGATTTACCATATTTTATCCAACTATGCCCCAATAATGGATATTTGGGTTGTTTCCAGGCTTTTGCTATTGAAAATAATACCACAGTGAATATCTTTTTGCCTATATTATTTTCACTTTGCCAATGCCTCTTTGGGTTAGAGTCCTATAAGTGGCATTGTTGCATCAAATATACATGAGAAATCTTGCTAAATATTGCTAACTTTATCTTCCCTGGGTTTCCACCATTTTTGCATTCTTACCACCCTTATGGTAGACTGCCTGTTTTCCTATAGCTTTGCTACACAGATCAAGTTGCCATGATCTGGGCTTTTATCTAACTGGACAGGTGGATAATGGATATTAGAGTAGTTTAATTTGCATTTCGTTTTTTTAATAAGTAAGTTTAAAGATCTTTACATTTCTATGATACCTGTTTATATTTTTTAACTTAACTTTTCTATTGGATTATTGGTCCTAATGTTTAGGGGCTCTTTGCATGTGTAGGGATTTGCCCTTTGTCTACGACCTGTCACAGATTCTTTTTTTCCAGTTTGATATTTGTATTTTGTCTTTACTTTTATAGTGTTTATGTTTTTTGTTTTCATTGTGAAAGATTTTTTTGTGAGCAAAATTTTTAAAATAGCATACAATAAATAGGATTTTTTTTCTCACTCCAAGTTATAGTTTAATCCCTGTTTATTTCTAATACTTGTATCCGTAAATGTTATCTTTAAAACATTTTTTTTTATTATGGAATGGGATGACAGGTGTGTACTTTCATGTCTGATTGAACAATCTAACTATAAAGTTATTTGAACCTCATGATTTTTTTGGAGAAAGATTTTTATCTATAATGTTTCAAAAGGTAAATAAGATTTTTCGTGTTCTCTATTTCTTCTTGAATAAGTTTTATCAGGTTTTTCATTTTTAATGAATTTTTTTCATCTTGTTTGTTTGAAATTGTTGGCTTCATATTGTCCTATGTATCCTGATTATCTTTTTATTTCTCTATCCAAATTTCTAACTACATTTTCATTTGTAATATTGTTTATTTGTTCCTCATTTTTATTAGTCATAGCATAAATTTGTCTATATTTAAAAAATCCTCTTATTTTGTTGTTTGCTGTTTTACCTCTTCTAAAATTAGTTAATTAACTTTAATGACTTTTCTTCTGTCTACATTATTGACATTCTAGACATTCTCTTTTTATTTTTTTAACTTTTAATTTGGACAGGTTGCTCTTTAAATTTCAGCATTTTTCATTTTTATTATAAACTTTAAAAGATGGTAATGTATCCTATTATTTTGACTTGTATTTTTAAATTTATGTTTTATTTTTCTTTGGTCTCTGAGGAGTTTAGAAGAGAAGTACATTTTAAATGTTAAGGCATAATTTAAAAAAAAAACTATCTTTTGTTATATTTCAAGCTAAGTTGCACTTTAGTGAGTCCATATGGAATATATAATGCACATTTAAAAAATTTCATTGATATTTTGTGCCCTGATACTTGATCAATTTCTGTAAATGCTTTATGCATTTGAAACAATAGTATATTTCTAATTGTTTGGAGCAGGTTATATGTCTATTAAATCAAGCTAATTTTGTTATTAAAATCCATGTCCTTACTGATTTTGAATTTTGAATTACTAGGGTAAATTTGTTAAGTCTCCCACTAGAATGGTGAATTTATTAATTTCTTCTCATAATTTTATATATTTTAAAGGTATTTCAATTGGTAGCACCAATTTTAAATTGTTTTTCCTTTCTGGTATATCTATCTATCTATCTATCTATCTATCCATCTATCTATCTATCTCCCTCCCTCCCTCCCTATCTACCTACCTACCTATATGGTATAAATTTTTATCCTGAATAATGCTTTTTGCTTTTAAAAATAATTTAATGTTAATATGGCTATTCTTTCTTTTGGTTAACATTTGTCTGCTGTATTTTTCTACATACTTCTGTTTTTCACTTTCTTATTTCTGTGCATATAGTTATATCTCTGTGAATAGTATAGAAGTGAGTTTAAAAGAAAAAAAATCCTAGTTGACTTATGATAGTTTGATTTATTGCTAATATCTTTTTCATCTTAATTTTCATTCTCATTTTTCTTATTCCACTTTTACTGTTTCCTACTCCCCCCCACTTGATTTTTCCCTTTTCTTATTAAATCAAAAAAAATTTTAATCAGTTTTTTTCCTCTCTACTAGCCTAGAAGTTATATTTCATTTCTTTTTTGTTAGTGATCATCTTTTAAATTATTATCCAACTGCACAAAGTATAAATTTAATTAGTATCTTTACCATGATTCTGAACATTACAATGACCTGTACGATGTTTTCATTCTCTGTGACAGGTTTTAGGATATTTTATCTTGTCATATTGTAATTTTACTTCAATATTTCTAAATGTGTAGGTCATTGTATTGACTTTGTGTTCTTAGTTTGGGATTTCCTAATGGTGCAGTTGATATAAATTTCAATCCCAGGCTGACATCAAGGTAGTTTGCTAACAAATTCCAAGGAGACTATTATTTATACTGTAATTATTCTTATATCCAGAACCAAGATTGGATCAGATGGGTTTTTTCTGATGACTCCTTTTGGGGCAGGCAAGTGGCTCTTCTTTTCAACCTCAGCTTTCCATGGCATGTGTGGCCTTAATGAGAGTCCCCTCACCTGTCAAGGTCTGATCTCAGACATGACCTGCACTGTGCAGGCCTGAGGCCTCGTCTTTCATTTTATAAGTGACAATTACTTCCCACATCTCTAGGTTCATGTCTTGACTTTTCTCCTAAGAATTTCAGAATTGTCCTGATTTCTAAGCTTCATTAGTACTCTGGTTCTAGTTCCCTGTTTGTTTGTTTGTCTCTGTGGTTTCCCTTTATTTTCTCATGAGCTCATCAATGCATTTTAAGGCATGTTGATTGCAATTTGTCCAGCAGAAGGTGTTTTGTGATGAACCATATTTTCCCCTAAATATGTAACCTATCATGTTGCCAAAAGTGAAATCTTCCCATCTTGCAGTAGATTCTGAATTCATCTTTATTTCCCTCTTTTCTTTCTTCAATCTGTTCTCCACAAAGTAACCAGAATAATGTTTTTATACCAATCAGATAATGTTACAAAGACTAAAATTCTGACTCTTTACCTTGGCCTGCGAAGTCTATGGGATCCGGCCCCACCTACCTCTTTGAACTCATATTCTACCTCCAACTGACTTTCACCAGCCACGTTGTTCTTTCTGCTCTTTGACAGGCTAATCTTACACTTGCCTTAGATCTTTTTTGGGATAGCTCCTCTGCCTAAAATGTTCTCTTCCAAGAATTTGTTACTTGGTTTCTTATTATCATTCAGATTTCAATTCAACTGTCACTTCTTCAGAGAAGACTTTTTTGACCATCCCGTCTAAAATTTTCTCCCATCACCCTGTTTTTATTTAGCATTTATTGTCACCTGAAAGTACCTTGTTATTAGTTTACTTGTTAATATTCACTCTTCCCTTCACTATCATATTAACTCCATGGGGACAGGAGCATGATTCATTTATATATGGCCAAAGCCTAGATTTAAGTATATATATTTTATAAAATTTATTACAACAACATTTATCATATACTTGCTATGATCCAGACACCGTTCTAGGTGCTCAGGACATATAAGTGAAGTGAACACGTGACTGGCCGGGCCTTGTAGAGTTCACATTCTAAAGGCATAGAAAGACATTAGATGTTAATAAGCAGGGCACATAGGTAAATTATAGAGCATGCTAGAAAGTCATGTGCAGTAGAAAAATAAAAGTAGGAGGGAGAGTGTGCGATTTTAAATGGGACAGGGTAGGTCTTATGGAGAAAGTGAAATAAGAACAAAAATGAACTGAAGGACCTAGCTAGATGGAAATCTGGGAGAAGGACTTTCCAGGCAGAGGAGCAGCAGATGCACAGGTCCTAAGAAGTCAGAATGGTGGGAGAGGAGTGAGGAGGGTGGGAGGAGATGAATTTAGGGAGGACCTGAAGGCCAGAGTATAGGGCCTGGAAGGCTTTTATGAGGATTTTTTTTTTCTCTCTCTGAGTGAAATAGTAGCTGCTGAGGAGTTCTGAGAGGAGACAAGAGAAAATCTGAGTTTATTTCTAAAAGGATTGCTCCAGATGTTGTGTTGACAAGAGACACAGGGCAAGGATAGAGGCAGAGGGGCCCATGCAGGGGCAATTTTAATACCCCAGGCAAGACGTGATGGTGGCTTAGGCTAGGTGCTAGCTGGGGAGGAAGTGAGAAGTGGCTGGAATCTAGAAATATTTTGAAGGTTGAGCCAATAAGATTTGCTATCAGTGTGGGCTATAAGAGAAAGAGAGGCATTAGTGATGGTCGGCAACTAGGAAGATGGAGTTGTCACCTGCTGATGAAAGATCACTTGTGACGTAGGTGTGTGGGAACAGATCAAGAGGTTTGGACATGCTGAATTTAGACACATAAATGATAATGTTGGGTGAGGGAGTCCAGAATAGTGCTCTGGGAGGGGAATGTTAATTTTGGAATAGTTAGCATAGAAGTAATATTTAAAACTCAGCGAGTGAATGTAGAGAAGAGAAGAGGACCAAGGACCGAGCACTGGGCCACTCCAACAGTAAGCCGTCAGGAAGAGAAGGAGGAACAGCCATGGGAGGGAGAAGGAGCCTCCATCAGTGAACCAAGAGAAAACCAGGAACCCAGTGCCCCAGAACCACAAGCCATGTGATACAAGTTTAATACACTCTTTCAAATGATTAATTTTTGAAATGTCCATAATAGTAAATAAAGATGGTGATTACATTAGTTCCCTAATGCATACATTTTATAATAAAAATCTGTTCAGAAGAGAAGAAGTTCACGATTTCCAAGACCAAATAATGTGTAAGCTGAGAGTCTACATGACTGAAATGGAATATTCTAATGAGTGTTAGGGAGCAGGTAGATGTAAGTGCTGGGAATGTGGAGTTTTGAAGGGTTCATTCTGTAGATGGAGCCTGTGTGCTAACTCTCAAGATGTCTTTCTTTGAAGCAGCTCACGCAAGACCATTCTGATCTAATGGTTTAAAAAGATAACAGTATATTGCAATTCTTAGCTTAAGAGTTTGTTATTTTCAGGGTTGTTCCTCCCTCTCAAGGTTGAAAAGTGCAGGTCCAAAAAAAAGAGAAAAATCCTCTTCAGATAAGAACACAAGTTACCCAGATCCAGGCCAGCAGACCCAGAGGACTTTTGTGACCTTTACATAAACCAAGATGACTGAGAGTTGCCTTTAGGTAAAAACATGTGCTGTAGAGACTTTAGAAATCACAATCCTACTGCCAGTCACAAGTTAAGAAGTAGTGCTTGGGTAGGATTCTCCAGAAACCTTCCTTCTTATTTCAATAAAAAATGGGACACAAAGAAGTGAGTGATCACCCTCCTCTCTGAGATGACCGCTCTCTCTTGTCATTTCACCCTTCTTTCCCCTCTAAATAGACTTTGCTGTACTTATACTAAGTCTTGCTTGAAATGCTCTCATGCAAAGCCAGAAGAGCCAAGAATACAATGTGATCTTCCCGTGACATCTTATCTCAGCCATCATCTCCATTATCAACAGGCTCTATCTTCTGTGTCTCTTTAATTCTCCCTGGGGAGGTGGTCACTTTTTAAATTTTCTGTGCTTCCTGTTCTTTTCTGGGCCTACCATGGTCATGGTTCACTAACATGGTTTCATTCCTCCATCTTTCCCAGCTGAAGTCATTTTGCTATTTCTGTTGTAGTCCGAAGAATTTTCTAGAGAAAGAACATGCAGAAAAAGACCAGCTTCTCCTTGACTAGTTAGCCTGGACTTATAGTTTGGTAGGTTTCAAGATGATTTCTAATTGCCTTATATTGTATGTAGGGTCCTGAGTTAGGTGGTCTGTTTCTGGGTTCTCAACTGAATTTATCAAACAAACCGTGTCATTTTTTGAACCTCACCCCCTAACCTGGCACATAGCAGTAATCTTCAGTGAATGTTTGTTCAGTTGAGTCCGAAGATTCCTTCTTGAATATGGCAGACATCAAGCTCTCAAAACAGCAGAAATTTTTAATTGAAAACTCTTCTCTATTTGTGCAAGTGGGCTATTGCTTTAAAATTATATACACATATATGTTCTTCAGTAAACATAATGGTAAAGCATACCTAAATGACAAATTATCATCTCAAAAAACTTAACATAGTTTATCCCTGTTGGTTTTCCTTTCCCTGCAAAATCATCATCTGTTTACGGAGCCGCATTAGCCGCTGAAAAGACATGGCAGGGAATTGAACAAATCGAACATTCTCAGCAGACAGATTTTCTCCTTCTGTGTGTGTGGATTGGACATGACTGTGAACAGTTGGAGGTCAGACCATCACTAATATGTATAAAACTTTTGATGTTAATTTACCATTAAAAAATATATTAATTTTTGGCAGAGGTGTGAATATCCTTGTCTTGCCTACAGCTTTATTTCCCTTGATACTTAGAAAGCTAAAATCCACACTGGGCCAATTGGAAAAGCAAGTAAACTTTTTGTTTATTAAATCCCCATTTTGTTTCTTGGTGAAAGTACATATATGAATTTTATTTCCAGTCACTAGGAAGGCCCTTACAAAGGACTGGAATGAAAAAAAGAGAGAACTTGTGAATAAGATACAAGCGTCCTGTTTAGGCTGCATTGAAGGAGATTCTCCCACTAGTCCTTTCAGCTGCCATTTTGGCTGTGACAGTGCCACCTCAAACCAATGACTTGTTCCTGAACAAGACAGTGCAGAAAAGAGGAGTGGCAACACCTTTGCGGTGAACGAACTGTGCTCTCTAAAAAGAATCATCTTCTCATGGTGGTCAAATAAGTGTCTCTACTAGTAAAATGTGAGTTAGAGCTAGGGTTAGGATTGGAATTAGGAAGCAATTGGGGTTATGGAAGAAGAGAGAACTATTCAGTGAAAAGTCTCCACATGGGCTGTTCAAGTCTGATTTAAACTTTTTTTTTAGTTAGAGATGGACAATACCTCTATTTTATTTATTTATAAACAATAGTTTTATTTCATTTATTTATTTTTATGTGGTGCTGAGGATTGAACTCAGCGCCTCACACATGCTAGGCAAGCTCTCTACACTGAGCCACACCCCGAGGCCTCAACTCTGATTTTTAACATCTTTTTGAACACTAGGAACTCAACCTATACCAGGAGAGTAAATTTTGTTTCTAAGCAGAATGGCACATTTTGGAAGTGCTTGCTTTATGGGGCATATGCATTTTTCAAGCAAAAGAGGAAAATAAGGGATTTTATTTTATTATTGCAACAAAACACAATTATTTTTGACATTGTCAACGTCTGACATAAAATGACATTGATGCATTATCTCTGAATCAATCTTCTTTCAGTTGTCTTGCTAAAAGTCCATAAACCAATTTCCATTGGTTTTTCCCTTTTATTCTCTTTGTTCCAATTGTTCCTTAAGTTTGCAGACTGCTTTCAGCTTTTAATATGATGCTGTTATTAAGATAAATTAAAACATAAAGTCTCCTTAACATTTAAGAGGTATAGAGCTCAGAACACACAGGTATTAAATGAGCATTTAATAATGAATTCTTATTTATTTTTTCTTGATAGCAAAGTAACACTTTCAGCTGAGCTATGGCTCTGGAAAATCCTCAGAAAACCATCTGAAAACATTTTTCCTCAAACATGCTGTTTAAATAGATTTAGTATGCCACTAAAAATTAAAAATTCTGTGAGTAAACTATGAATTAATATTTGGGGGAGATTCCAGAGACTGTAATGGTATCTAATCCAATGAATGTTGTGCCTTTTCTTTATAGTAAGCATATGGGACCAAATCACAAGAGTTCCTATGCTCTTTGCCCTAGAGTAAGTTTCTTTGAACACAGGGCTACTCTTTTTTGAAGCCTAGCCTTCTTATACATAGCTGACATCCCATAAATAAAACTAACACAGCATAGAATATTAGTTTTTGGCAGAGGTAGAAAATTTGTCAAAAGCTTTATTTCTTATTATCCACCTCTAGATGAAATTTATATTGAGATAAATTTAAATTTGAATAGCAAGTCATCTTTTCTGAAATTTGAAGCTGTAATCAAGGGCCCAACCTGAGCTTATGGAAGATAAAAGAAAATTGGTCATGACGATGACCCCTTCCTCCAAGGAGACCACGACTGTACAAATAATACTTACTTGGGAACTAACAGATCACCAGGCAGTACAATCCAAGGCCCAGCTCTGTGGTGGAGATCACACATGATCCACTGGAGAAAGTTTGTTGAAAAAGTTTCATAACTTACTTAAGCTGAACCTCAGAACAAGAGAAGATGGGACAACAAATCAAGCAAAAGCACCATGATGGGAAGGAAATAGTAAAATGAGAATCCTGAGTGGCATGTGGTTTTTGGTCCATGGTAGAAAATTGGCTTGGATATGAGGTGTCCCTCAAAATCTCCTGTGAAGGCGGGAATACTCAGAAGTGAAATGATTAGATTATGAGAGCTGTTATCTGGTTGATCTATCTCAGTGTGAATGGACTGAATGGGTGATAACCATAGTAGGCCTGGCATGGCTGGAGGAGGTGGGTCATTTGGGGGTGTGCCCTGGAAGAGTGCTGCTGCCCTGTAACTCTTTCCCCTCTCCCTCCCTCTCTGTTTCCTGGTCCATCCTTGAGCTGAGCAGCTCTCCTCTGCTGGGCCCTTCCTCCCTGATATGCTGCCTCACCTCTGGTACAATGGAGCCCGCTGTCTATAAACTAAGACCTCTGAAACTGTGAGCCCCAAATAAACTTTTTTTCCTCCAAGTTATTCTTGTCGGGTATTTTGATCACAGAGGAGAAAAAGATGACTGAAACAGGAATATTGAGATATTCACCATTACCCTGAGAAGTTTTGTTTATTCCCCAAGAATTATGTGATAATTGCATCAAAACACAGGCAGTCATGTAAGAATAATTAAGAAGATACTTAACCTTAATATCTGCTAATTTGGATGTTTGAGTAGGAAAATGAGGACCTCATAACATTAGCAAATAAAATATCTTTTATCTTTATAGTGAAAGCCTTATGTAGAATAATCTCAAGCTCCCACATCTTCTAAAGTCCTGATAGGAAATGACAGAGCCAAGACCTCCATGTATTTTCTTACTGAATACATGCATGCTATGCTTGAGTTTTTCTGGTTGACAAGTCTGAACATTCATTTGGGTTAGGTAAGAGGAGCTTCAATAATGAAGGGTCTCTATGTCTTCCACTGGCCTCTTTATTTCCTTCTTCCTTCATCTAATGTGAATGGATAAAGAGATTCTAGCCCTTTATTAATGATATTTTAAGAAATCATGATATCTAAATATAGTACATTTATCTTATTACATCACTTTACCTCATCAATTTTCTCACAGTTTTCCTAGTTGAACAACGACATGATTTCCTTACAAATAGAACACTGGATCTTTGAACACATATTGAAAATCCCCAGGGTTGGAACGGCCTACTCAACTCAAGACCAAGATGCTGTCTCAGGTCATCCCACGACCCTCTGCGCCCCCATCCCCTACTTCACTCATCCTATTGGTAATTTCTTCTGGAAACTGGATAAAGGTCAATCATAATGTGCAAGTAAAAAAAAATACAAGTTTAGTAACACATATGAAACAAACTGTTGGTTTGATTTTGATGTGAGGCTATGGGATGTAAGGAGTGAAGCAGAAAAAGACCTGGCCATGTTAGCCTTGTTTAAAAAAAAAAAAAATGGATTGTGGACAGGAATAGCTATTTAAAAAAAAAAAAAAAAAAAGGAAAATGGGAGAAATGGTTCTGAGTGTTGGATCCAGCCTTTTCTTTTTGCAGGAATTCTGTTGTCCCTTTAGAAAATATAAAAGCCGTTCCAAGGCACATTGGCACCCGTGTGGCACTGCAGCCTCTTGGCACTGCCTCATCCTGTTGCTGGCAGGACGGAGCATGGACCTCTTTAGCCTTATCCTCTGTTGTTTTCTGCACAGGAGCCAAACACTGTGGCCACTCGCGAAGCAAGGCTGGCAGCTGAAGAACCCAGATGCCAAGCTCTGGACTGGACTTCTGTTCGGTTTGTGGCTGGTCCCTTCCCTGGCATCTGCCCTGGCTTTGCAGCAGCCTGTGCCCCGTCTGCAGAGCTGGGCTCAGGATTAGGCTTCTGTTGGCTCCCATGGATGTTCGGTCACTGTTTCCCTTTTGAATTATCCTTGATTATGAGGAATGTGCCTTATGACACATTCCTCCCTGGGTGTCTGCTCAGATATTGTGCCTTCACCACCAAAAGGGGGGAGTTTTCTCTCTAATTACCAGTCATTGTTAGTAAGAAAGCTGGTGGAATGGGGACATTCTTCTTCAGGTAGGAAGATGTAAAATCAAATACAAAAGCTTGTATTTCAAATGCAAATCTTTATTTTTTTTTCTCTTAGCTAGAAAAAATGTTCTGAATTGAGTTAAACAAACAAAAACAAAACAAAAATCCCCACCAATGAGAAATGCCAGGAGGCTCTTCTTTCTTTTTTAATTCCTCAGATTCTCTGCCCCACATAGAGCCTTTTGACTTAAAAAAGAAAGGGTAGGTTCCTCTGGTCACATAGGAATATCTAGTCAGGGTGAGTTGAGTTCTCACTGGGTGAGGAACATTGGACCACATGCCACTGGTGAAGATGAGGGTAGGAGGAGGTCAGCCAGTACTTTTGACCATCCCTTCATGGAACTCAGAGATAGTCCAGCTGAAACGGGGAAACTCAGGGATACCTAAGAAATGAAAATCAACTTGAAAAATAAACCAACTAGAACATGCAAATTAATTGCATATTTATATTTAACATAAATATATAATATATATTATTTTATATAATATATTATTTAATATAAATATATAATATATATTAAATATAAATATGCAATTAAGAAATACCCACCTTTGGTATATCTTTGTACATTTGAGAGGCTTCTTCTTTTTTTTTTTTTGTACTAGGGTTTGAACCCTGGTGCACTCTACACCTGAATCATATCTTAAGTTGCTAAGGGTCTTGCTAAGTTGCTGAAGCTGACCTTGAACTTTTGATCCTGGAGTTGCTGGGATGACAGGTGTGCACCACCACACTTTGTTATAATTCTTTTATACTCTGGAATCTTCAATAGGTATTTGCCCCCTTATGACTGGCAATTATCCATTAGATATACAGATATAGTTCAAAGGAAAAGATGGATCACAGCTAAATAGAAGGTGCTTTGCTTTACACAACACAGTGTCTAAATGACCTATTGGGAGTTTGACCAATATCCCCCAAGTTTGTCATCCCATCAAGATGAATGACTATTTAACACTAAGTTTCTACAGCTGAGAAAGGGATGTGTTCCAAGGACAAGCTCTCCATCTTCATGATATCTCAATGAAAAATCGAGTCTTTGAAGTGAGAGGGTTCTAAATTACAGTCTCAGTCCTGCTGTTTTTTAGCTTCACGACTTTGAGCAAATTCCTGCATGTCTTTAAACCTCAGTTAGCTCCTCTGTAAAATGGAAGGATGACTGTACGTATATCCTAGGGTCATTGCAAGTGTTAGATGACAAATTGCATCATTAACTGTATGACATAAAATAAGATCTAAGTAGATGTTGATGAGTGTTAAGATTTTCTATAGGCTGGGGGCAAGAAGAACATTACCCGTCAATCTGTAGACATGTGTCATTGGTTGACCCTCAAATTTACTGACTTAATTGCTTCTAATGAGGCAAAATAGTGTTCTTGAGACTCTTGGGATTACATATAAGATGGAACCAGACAGGGTATGATGATTAGAAGTCTGCTCAGTGAAGTAGCAGGCAGGAGAGACTTCAAGTTTATTTCCTGAAATGTATTATTTTAGAAAATTAAGCTGATCAATAGCCTGTGCATAAATTACTGTCAAAATAGGTATCTCCTGAGGTGGCCAACAAAGGAAACTTCAAGCCCACAGTGGATAGGTACTGGAGAAATAATTCTATTAAATGTATACTTTCCAAATTTGGCCACTTCTCCCACCAGAATACAGTTGTAGACTCCTGCAGGTGGCCTTAGCAGATGCAAATCATAAAAGGAGCAAAGGTTATTGTATGGTGCTTTAACATTATTCATGGGCTCTAGAAATGGGAGCCTATCTCTCAGTCTAGATGATAAGGCAGGGCCTGGTACACTTTTTCTGTAAAGGACCCAATAGTAAATATTTAGTAAATAGTAAATGCACTTTGAAGGTGACATGGAACCTTTCAGGGTTGGAATGTGAAGCAGCCACAAGCAATATGTAAACAAATGAATGTGTCCGTGTTCCAATAAAACTTTATTTATGAAACCAGACCCTGGCAGAATTTGGCTTATCCACGAGTCATAGTTTGCTGTTTTCTAGAAAAATGGGTTAAAATTGTGATGAGTCAATATTCAAAATTTTATTGTATAATCAACTTTCAAGTAGGCTACATAGTGTCTAAATAAGTCATCTCTGTTTCTTATTTTCTTGTGGTTCCACAAACAACTCATTCAACTGAGATGCATGAAGATTTTGAGTGACGTGAAAAAATGGCCAAGAGACTATAGGTCTAAGGTTCAGACTAAAGGGTCAGATATATGTGAGAAGAGGCAGTAATAAGATAACAGGGACAAGAAGGTTGCATTGGGTGCTAATGAAAGAGATTGTACTCCATTCTAGCTAAAATTATTGCCATAGGGAATATTTTCAAAAGAAGCCGGAAATCTGGTAAAAGCCTCCTGGTTTTTCAATATCACCTTACTAGTTTTAAAAACACCGTCCTATCAAGGTATATTTCAGCCTTGAAATCTAGCGTGCAGGCTGGTAGTTTGTGACCTTTTTTTTCAAGCCCGCATCTTTGCACCTGTGAAATCTGCTTGAAAGAGAGCTGGAGGATGTTTCAAAACTAGTCTGAGTTACAAGGACTGATCAGATTTATACCCACTTCCTTAAGTTGCTCCTCTGCCTCAAATACCCCAGGGTGGCACCACAAAGCTCTACCTGCCCTGAGCTCAGACCCAGTGAGATTTCATCTATAGAATTCCATTAGAATTTGAACAGCCTGAAGAAAAGGGCAGGACTTGGCAGCTTACTTATTACAATTAAGATTTATGGATGACCAACCTTGAAAATTCAGGGAGAAAGAAGTCCACGTTGAGTTTGCAATTGTCCAGCTCTTCTTGAATATGCTAAATCCTTTCTTATCTTATCTCCGCTCCCTGTGTTGAGCAGATTTAACTCTACTACTCAATAGAAACTCTGCTTTTTTCTTAATATTAAAACATCATTTTTCTCTAAACTCTAATAATTTGAGACTTTTTTCCCTGAGTATAACAGAAATTACCATTTCATCACTTGCAAATTTAATTCCCTACTTTTAATGACCTCCTTAAAAATGAATTGGTTAGATTAGAAAAAAAAACTTGTATTATTTTAATATGACAATCTCAAACTGCATTATTGTGGAAATATTTGGGGTGTAAGTTGTAATTTTAATGTCCATGTATTTATCCCGTGGGCATTAATCTATTTGAGATTCATCTGAATATTCTTTTATGGAACAAAACTCGAATGCTGTAAGTCCTTGGAGGCTTTTAACACTCCCTCCCCCCTTTTTTTTCTTTTTCTTTTTTAACAGCAAGTCTCACAAAATAGTTTATTGTGCCTGACAAAATGTACCCAATCCTGTACTTGAAAAGGTTCCACTCCTATCTGTAACTCAGTGACCCTGAGGCTTGAATTGGTATTGAACTTTCTGAAAAAGCACTCTTGGCTCTTTAATAAGAACTTACTGGTAATTAGCACCCAAGCCTGGGTCTGCATTTGTGGTTGTCAAAATAAAAATAAAAACCAAGTGGCATCTGTTGATCTGGAAAAACACAAAACCAGTTATACACATTTAGCTCTGCATTTTAGAAATTCTTAAGGTAATCCCATTTTAGCGTTCTAGAAAAAGGGGCCACAGAATGAAATGATCCCATGAAATCCTGGTGCTCCATAAGGTGTCTTGAAGTTTGATTGGATATTAACTAAAAGATCATTTTGTTTCTCTTTTATAGCAGGAGATGCAATGTGTTCATTTTATAACATCTCCGCTGTTTGGAATAAATCACTAAGGACAGATGCTCATCACATTTTGGTTCAATAAAATTCTTTGCAGAGTCTGAACAGATACATGGCTAGTTGCTTTAGGTCTCTGTCCAGGCCATTATTTGTTTGGAAAATCAAATTCACAGAACAAAATAGAGTTGCACTAAGGACATTGAAATTAATATTTCATTTGCCGTTTTGTGAATTTGTCTTTATCTTTGGTCGGAGATGTGTCTGTAGGACTTAACCTCTGATTTTGCCCACTTCTTCCTTCATAGATATCATCGACGACCTTTTCATCTTTTCTTCTGAAACAGCACAGTTAATCTGATTTCCTTCTGTTAGACCTTCCAGTAATACCATTTTAAAGGTGCTCAGCAGAAAAATTTTCCAGTGCTCTTGCAGAAGTTACTGAAATTCTATGTTCAGTCTTTTTGTGGCAGTAAATAGGTTTTCAACAAGAAAAAATGAGGCATTCATTTTAAAAGTAATATGTGTCTTGCAAAACTGTTGGCGAGCTTTGGACATCTTTCCCATGCTGTATAACACTTCTCTTGAATATTTTTTTTTTTAAACAAGAAGACTGACTTGCGCATATATATATATATATATATATATATATATATATATATATATTTTAAAGGAGGAGAGACTTGAATTTTAAAAGTTGTGACTGTACATCTTTAGGTAATATTTTCTTGAAGTTTCATATGGTTCTAAATTATTTATCCAAGGGGACATAGGATAAACAGTTGCGGCTTCTCATGATGATGTAGAAGGTAAAAAAAAAAAATATATATATATATATATATATATATATATATATATGCTTTTTGCCAAACTGCATAAATGCATGTTTCCACATTTGACAAAGCTGCATGATTTCTGGAGGAAATATTATTAAGTGTGTGTGTTGGGGGGCAGGGTGTAAAGGAGTGGTTTGAATGTTGAATAAATAGATAAACCCCCTGGTTAGAATGGTGTAGGGGGTGATAATCATTCCCAAAGGGCCACAGAAAGTGCTTGCTAACCTGTCATAATAATTTTCCTGGAATACGAATCAATGAAATCCAGGGTGAATAATAACCATTTGGTCGGGCTAATGTTCTGACACCATCTGACCGGACGGGAAAAGTGGGAAGTTGGGCGCGTGGCTCTTCCCTGTCGCCAGTGAATTTTGCTCTGTTTATGAACAACCGTGTCAGGCTGGATTTACTTTCCAGCTTCCTCTCTTGTGAGAATGTGTGTCTCCTCCTGAAATTAAAAGAGCATTTTTTTATGGGTGTACACTACGTACGATCTTTGACAAGGGACTCACTCGGTGGCTGTAGGACCATTTTAGGGTTAGCTTTGTTTTTTCCCCCACCCTCAAGTCGGTTCCTGAACTGCAGAGACAAACCTTCCTCCTGCACAGATCCTCAAGTTTATAGTGAGTAGACGAGAGGAAATAAAAATTATGCCCTTTCTTTTATTTAAAGATCGCCAGTGTTCGTGTTGAACTGGCTTTTTACTGCCATTAAATATTTGCTTTCTGGGAGCATTTGTATATATTTTCTTAGCTCTTAACTACCACATTTCTGCTCGGTTTTGTATCTGCTAGCCCCAGCATTTACAACCTACGAAAACCTCATAAATCTACTTCATTTTTCTAATAAGACATGAAAGTCCTTAATTGGCCTTAATGAAATGCACTTAAAGGGCAATAAACGTGTTTAAGCCCCTCTTGCAGGGTGAGCTTCGGCACTCTAGCTCTACTCTGTTTTAGCCTTTCTGGTAATTAATCATTTATTCATATGTGACGAATCAGTAACAAGATCAAGCAACTACTGCACAATTGCATGATAATAAGCTGCTCATATATGTGTCAAGATTTAGCAATCCTTTTTAAAGCCTAATTTAAAGTCATTTTACAACTAACCAGACTGCTTCTCTGAAGCATTTTTCCCCCAGTATCTTTTTTACATATTTTCATTTGGATGCCATCTTTTTATTTTGTTTATAGAGCCCAGTCCGCCTTAAATCCACTTATGGCACCAGCGTGAATTTCAGCAATGCAAACATTTACCATTGTTTTTCAGTCTGCTTGGAATTCTCTCTCTGGATCCAAAGGGGGGTGGGGGGAGGGAGGGAAGCAAAAGGAAAAAGAAGGACCGCATTTATAAATAGAAGACCCAAGCGTCCCAGCCATTTTTAGTACCGTATTTAAATCTTAGATCGGCAGTGATTTATGGAGACGTGTTAATCATTTGCCTGCACCTTAGCACTCTGAGAATTCCAGCAATTTCCCATGCCACAAATATGCCAATGGAGGGGTTCCTCTCTGCTACAGAGGAATTCTTACCTTCAATGCAGGCTGAGAGATCAAATATCTGAGTGCCCGTTTGTGTGCACACAAGTTGGGGACTGGCTTTTCCTGGCTGTGTATGTACAAGGATGTTCCCACCAGTAAGCCTGGGTGAGGAGATATGAGGAAAGATTTTGGCCTCCCAATTTTGGTGAACAGAGTGGCTTTGCTCTTATGAAATACTTCTTGGGTGGTTCCTAATGCGTTATTGAACAATTGGTGTCAGCCATAGTCAAGGCAAGTTTGTTCAAGGAAAGGAGAGCAGAGTGGAGTCCCAAGTCCTTCTAGGGCCTATAGGACCCTACCTCCATGGCTTGAGATTAAATAATGCAGAGGGATTTAATATTTGCCTATATGTAGCAAGTGACAAGATTAGATCGTTTTCTTTTTTTTAATAAAATAACTGGACAAATTCAGTAAAGATGGCATTTGCAAATCAAAACTTGCACATTTATTTTTCTTCTTTTGTTATTCATGTTAGAATTAGGACAGAGCTGTAAATATGTGGGCCCTTTCCCCCCAGAGGCATTTCAACCTTATTAAGTCAGATGTGAGGTTAAAAAAAAATAGTGAGTCTAAATTGGAGACAAGATGAGGAGAATAATTTTTGAAAAATGTCATTTTATTACTCTCAAGTACAAGAACGGCTACTACAATGTAACCAGGCAGGGGGAGCTCTGGTTAGTTTTCACTTTTATGTATGAAAAATGACAACATGTGACATTACATTTTCTGTTGGTAATTAATGTTCCTGGAGCATTTGAAAATTATTCTCTTATATAACTTAAAAATTCTCCCTGTAATTCAACTGTAGGTAGACTCCTCCAATGTAAAAATTTTATTTTATTTTTTTGCTTGTATAGCCAATAAATTCATCACAGTAGACTACATACAGAACTATCTTTTTACTTTGACTCAGCAACAATTTTTTTTATGTTAGACCCTAAAAAAACTACATTTTGTCCAAGCTTCTTTGCAGTCACACCTTTCTGGAAAGAAGGCACAAAATTAATGAGATTTAATTAAGGAACCATCCACATTGTACCCTTTGTGAATGGCTTCCCTTGGAGTTGTGCAGTGTACAACTTACGCATCTATACTCAGTGGCACACCTGACTTGGATAAAGACATGTCTACAATTTTGGAGGAAACATTCTAGTTCCCTCATCTTCAGCTGGCTTATATTCTGCTTTATCAGGTATCTCTAAAGGAGGTCTTTAAATGCAGCAAGTGTATTTTCATGTGTTAGTTTTGATAGTGCAAACCTGATTGTGCTAATATTTTCTGCAATTTGTCATATGCCCCCATAACCTGTTTCCTTAGCTCAAAAACACTCGATGGGTGAAATGTGAATTGTGCCTGGATTCTATTTTGTCTTTCATTTTGTTCTGGGACAAAATAATGTTCCTTTCCTTCAACTTATGATTAAGTTCCTTAGGCAAAGAACTTTTACGAGAAGAGAGAAAGTGATGAGCCTTGAGCAAAATAAAAACAAAAAGACCCATTATCTAAGCTTCACTAATCCGCCGATTTAAATAATTTGAGGGAGAAAAAGGCAACCCTCTAGAACATGAAAACTAAACTCCTTACTCTGCTGGGGTTGGAAGAAGGAATCAGCGAGCCTCAGCTGTCTGACGAGCATCTCCCCTAGAATTTTGCGGAAATTATCACAATGTGTGAAAATTATCACAATGTGTAAAAATAATTGCAATAAGATGATAATTTAGCAGTAAAAGGAAAATTCCAGACCCGGTTTAATCAGTTAAAGTGTCTCTCTGGTTCTTCCGATTTGTTGTTCATTTATGCTGGGCAGCTGGACGATAGGATTTTGCACGGGCCACAAACAATGAAATAAAACAGCAAGATGTACTGTATTTTACTGAAACATACAATAAAGGGCAGCAGGGGACTAGTCAAAGCCCAATATTCAAAGACTGTAATTTTTTATCACTACTTTATTTCCTAAACCAAAATGTTTTTTGGGTATAAATATTGAATGAAAGCAAAGTGCAACCACATTTGCTATCACGGAGACGATACCTAAACCTACTTTTTATTTAGAATTAAATTAATATCCTATAAGTAGTTTTATATTTTAGCATTTTATTATTATTTATGTTCTGACGGCTCTGCATAAATAGAACTGTTCCTTGCTTCTTTTCGTTTTGACTACTAATAAAAAGTAATAGGCATCATAATTCAGGGACTGTTTGCATTTCAAGGCATTTTCTGTTTGGTCTTGGTGGCCTGTGGTAGGAGACAGACCCCAAACCAGAGCATGAGAAGCTTTAATAACAAACACAGGAAGCACTTCTTCGGAGCATTAAATGTTTAGGCAAGGATGACTAAAACAAACATGCACAAATTAAGATTTTAAAACCGTTAAGTGCGAAGCCAGTCCAACCAATGACTGTGTTGTGTGAGCAGAAATAGATCTGTGTGGCTTTGCATCTTCATTCACGTATGTCCCTTAATTGCTGCTGATTTCTCAGAACACTTAAGAAAGAGAAGAAAATAGCTTTGTTTGGGATGGGCAGGAAGGCCATGTTTAACCACAACACCATACATTCTTCAGTGTTTTAAAAAGACACACTTGAGAAGTAGCTGAGACCTGGGTGCAGTGGCACATGCCTGTAATCCCAGTGGCTTCAGAAGGCTGAGGCAGGAGGACCACTGTTTCAAAGCCAGCCTCAACAACTTAGGGAGGCCCTAAGCAATTCAGTGTGACACTGTCTCTAAATAAAATACAAAAAAGGGCTGGGGATGTGGCTCAGTAGTTGAACCCCACTGTGTTCAACCCTGGTACAAAAAAAAAAAAAAAAAAAAAAAAAGAAAAATAAAAAAGAAAAAAAAATAGTGCCTGAAGAATAAAGTGAAAATCAGACAATTAAAGTTGCTTTTTTTGTGAAAGTCATGGGTCTGTGATATTCTTGAGGAAATTTTGCAGAAATTCAGACTTAGAAGTCTGGAAAACTGGACTAGTGGCTGAGCTCATGTTCCCTCTATGAGTAGACCTAGGGCTATGCTATAGGATGCTTTTGTACCTCAGATCTGGCTCTCCTATTCATGGTCTTCAGTATGTAGACTGCACAATAAGCCCTTGCAAAGAATGGTATCCTTCTCCCTTTCCCCACCCCCGGGAGAAATCTTTGTGCCACAGTTAGAAGAGTCATGTGAATATAAATGGAAGACTATGCAACCCTTCCAAGGGATATTTGGGAAGGATTTTAATTGTATGGAACATACTGATCCTATCTTGATAAAAGAAAAAAAAATAGGATGCAAAATTATATCCCCAGTGAGATCTCAGAGAAAGTGTCTTGCATATAGGCTAACTGGCATAATGTAAAATGTTAATCAGAATTGCTCTTGGTGTCAGGATTTTAGATGACTTGTGTTTTCTAAGCGTCTTTTCAAACTTCCTGTAATATGCATAGATTATAGAATGAAACTGATAGATACTATAGGGAAATGAAATGATAAAGATCAGGCTTTAGAGTGAATTTTTAATCAATCATACTATGTTAAGTTTTTACTTAACAACACTAAGAGAGAACTAATATTATTCCCCCCTTATTATAAATAGTAGATTTCAGGGGGACAAAGTAGTTGCTAAAAGTTACACAGTGAGTAGCAGTTAGAAATCCAAATCTAGACGCAATTCATTTCAGTGTCTGTGCTTCCAGCCATGACATGTTGGGGCTTTTCTTTGTCCCTGGTATTCATGTGTGTTTTATGTTTAAAAAACATTGAGAGCTCTCAAGGATTCTTGTTCCTTAAAAGAAGCAGTCCTGTAGTGGTTTCTCACCAGGCAGGGGACTGATGCTGTCTCTTCTTTTCACAAGGGCTACCACTTTCAATGACGCTACTTTCTTCTCTAAATGACTCTACTCACCACTAAATATAGTTTTGTTTGTACTTAACCAAATGATCAGTGCTGATCAACCCTGGGTTCCCAACTTGGGGCAGCTCCAGCCATTTACTTTTAGAGGTGATTTTGGCATGTTCCTGAGGGCAGAGCTTCCCCAAGTTCTTGTGCTAACTCTTTTGGGGACATTTGCATCTGAACACACCCCACACTATCCCACATGAACTGGAGTCCTAATTCAGACCAGGTTTGCCGTTCTTTTCATAAAATTTGAAAAGCATCAAACCTAATACCCACAGAAATAGGCCTGTTTCTACTTATTTCACTTACATGCATGCTTTTATTAACTTTGGCTTTCTTTGGAGTAGCCCCCGAAGACTCTGGATTCTGATATAAACACGTTGTCCGTTAAATTTTATTTATTTATATTTTTTTTAGATTTTAATTTTGCTTCAGGAAAAAGCATTTTCTTTTTTGGTGTCTTAGGGACATCTGAAGAAAGCTCAGAGGGCAACTCTGTAATTGATTCCATCCTGTTGGTGATTTTGCAGGAGGGTTTGAATGTTTTACTTCTGACAAGCCAGGCCACTACTCTGCATTCGGGTAGTATTCCGTGACAGTGCCAAACCATGAGTGTAAGTGATGACTGTGATCATCTAAAGGGACGGACTGTTGAAGTTATGTTTCTCCAGGACAGGACAATTTAGGAGAAGGTGATACCATTAACCATAATTTATCCTGGAAACTTGAATGAGCATCAATATTACTTCTTTCCTGTAAAGAATTTAGATAGCAGGTATGGCACTTTTAAAACACCACCCCAAATATTTTGAACTTCTTTCAGAAGAGAACTTCTTTTTTTGGTACAGGAGATTGAACCCAGGGGCCCTTACTCACTGAACCACATCCCTAGCCCTTTTAAAATATTTTATTTAGAGACAGGGTCTCAGTTGCTTAAGTCTCCCTAAGTTGCTGAGGCTGGCTTTGAACCCACGATTCTTCTGCCTAAACCTCTCTAGCCACTAGGATTATAGGCATGGGCCACTGTACCTGGCCAAAAGAGAGCTTCTATGTCCCCTCCCCTTGAATCCCGGTGGGCTTGTCACTCAGAGCAAAAGGCCATACCTTTCACCTGGCTTTCTTAGGACATCCCTCTCTGGACACTTTCTCTGGATCCTCCTTCTAGAATCCAGTTGCCATGCTTTGCAAAGCCTAAGCACAAACATAGTGCCCTGTATAAGTGCTGTTTGATAGTCCCAACTGAGTCTAGATTTCTTTTCACCTTAGTACAGGGGCATACATGTCGGAGAAGAAAATTGCAGTTAATTTCAGCCCACAACAGTTCAGCCCTTCCCAGCTGGGACTCCAGACATGATGAAGCAGTGACAAGCTAGTCCCCAGAGCACTGTCCAATTGCCAATCCTCAGAATCAGTGGGCATGATAGACTGGTTGTTTTCTTAGAGCATTAAGTTTGGAGTGGTTGTTACACACATAGAGAACTAGATTAGCAAGCTTTTAAGTTTTCTTTTTTTGTCTCCCATTCTTAGTTGTTCAAATAATTTCCTAATTGCTCTTACTTCCTATTAACTGAGAAACCTCAAGGATTGTTAGCAGCATGTCCATAAAAATATAAGAATTTTTTGGGTTGGAGCTGGGGGTTGAGGAAGAAGAACACGGATGTGCCCACAGATGCTGGTATGCATCTCTCAGCTTTTGTGGAATGCAAAATAACTACAAATACTTGGACTTTACCAAGGTGCATTTCTTTATTTTTTTAAAAAATTATTTATTTATCCTAATTTGTTATACAGGACAGAAGAATGCATTTCAATTCATAGTACACATATAGAGCACAATTTTTCATGGTTGTTCATAAAGTAGAGTCACATCATTTGTGTCTTCATACATGTACTTAGGGTAATGATGTCCATCTCATTATTTTTTTTTTAATTTTTTTTTTGGGGGGATATGGGGATTGAACTCAGGGGCACTGAACCACTGAGCCACATCCCCAGCCCTATTTTGTATTTTATTTAGAGACAGGGTCTCACTGTGTTGCTTAGCGCCTTGCTTTTGCTGAGGTTGGCTTTGAACTTGCAATCCTCCTACCTCAGCCTCCTGAGCTGCTGGGATTATAGGCGTGCACCATCGTGCCCAGCACATTTCCTTATTTAACAAATTTGAGTGGTCACAATAATCTTACCAAGTGTTATTATGGTCATTATCACCCTTATTTTACTGAGTAAAAAACTCTATTTGGAAAGGTTTGCTATATTGCCCAAGTCACTCAGTTGCTGGGGGGCAAGGACCAAAATCCATGACCCTGAGCTTGCCATTCCTTGCTCTGCAAGGCATCATTTATCTCAGGAAGGAAACCACTGCCCCTCTGTGGCAGCTGGTCTTGCTTTGTACTGTCCAGAGCTCCAGGCTTTGTAAGGAACCAGAAGGGTCCCCTTTGCTGAACAGTGCCAAAATAGCAGCCTTTGAGTTCTGTCTTCAGGGAGGCAAGGTGAAAGGAAGGAGCAGCTGTGAGCTTTTCATTTCTCTGGGAAGAGTACGGAAAGGCTTTTGAAGATTCTTAGTGCAAACTTTATGCCTCAGTCTCTTAGGCTTTGATTCTAGAAGGTTGACTTTTTAAACCATCTCCCATGTCTCTGCTTAGCATACTCAATCTTTCTTCAAAGTTCTTGCATAGTTATACTATCTTATTTAATCTCTATGTCTGCTAACTCCATCATCTACATCATTCTGGGGCAGTTGCAATTGACCAGGGGTTGCATTTTCCTGCTTCTTTGTATGGCTGGTAGATTTTAATTTGATGCCAGCTATCATGACTATTACCTTGCTGGGTGGCAGATAGTTTAATTCCTATATTTTTGAGCTGTGTTCTGAGACATGGTTAAGTTACTGAGAACCAGGTCTATCCTTGAGTCTGTCTTTCAAGCTTGGTTAGGTGGGACCAGACCTGCACTGCATGTAGTTGTTATGTAATTTTTCCCTGCTATTGAGGTTCCAGGGACCATTTCCTCTCATGTCTAGATATGCAGCAGAATACATGAAGGGGCCCTCTGCAGACCTCTAGTACTCCTGTAACAGCTTTCCTTTCAGATGGCCTAGCCTTTGAACACTGGCTGCAGAGGCTCCTTAGACCCCATGCTCTGCCCCTCCCACTCAGGGAGACCACTGGGCTCAGCTTGAAGTTCCTTCTCCTCCTGGTAGTATATACAGTCTAGGCATTTTCTCCAGGCAGTCAACTGGGGGCAATTGTAGGGTTTACCTCATTTATTTTCAGCCTCTCAGGGATCTCTGTCCTTTGTTGCCTGATGCCTAATATCTTCAGAGCTGTTGTTCATGTATTTTTTTCCCCAAGTTTAGTTATTATAGGTAGGAGAGTAACTAGAAATCCTGTGTATCCCAGGGACCCATGGGATAAACACATCCATTGGCAGATGGTTGAAATTGGACCACTGTTGAGAGATTTAGTCTTGTTTTTAACTGTTTTCTTTCTCTCTGGAACTCTGCCTTTGGGACTGTTGAATGGGATCAATTTATAGGTGGTTTAAATACTTCAGTCACCAGAAGCCCTCTTGGATATTATTTGAGGACAATTTGCACCCTTTCCAATGTGGAGATTACAACACTGGATTATATAAAGTGTGTTGTATACTTGATGCTTAACATGCAAATGCTACTTCATGTCTTCAATAAGAGAAAACATTCCTTTTTCTTTTATTTATATTTCAATTTTGATATTTAGACATTTGTTTCGGGTGCCTTCTGCTCTGTTAAGTATTTGTTACATGTATATTATGTGCTAGTGTTTTTTAAATTACCCTGCAGCCTGACTTTAAACTCTTTAATTGGAGGCAGTACTTACCCAATTTTTGCCTTATGCCTTACATTAAGATCATTTGTACTTCCTTAGAACTTCTGAGGACCCTGCTCCATACTTCTCCGACATGGCTGCATTAATTGCAGGGTGACATGGATCATGGAACTCCCAAGGGAAAACAATGACCTCATGGAATCTAGAAGTGATTCAAGACAGCTCTCTGGTCCTGTAATCTCTTCTGAGAGGTTACTATCCATGGGACCCTGATTCTTTCTATGTGTCACTTGGTCTCAGGCTGGGATTCCTAGGAACATATTCTGAAATGAAGATTTGAGTATAAACAATTTTGAGGGAGCTGTTCTGGGATCAATTACAGAGGGGGAGGAGAAGACACAGGACTGTGCAGAGAGAAAAACGGGGTTGTAATGGAGTAGCACAGACCTCAGCTGATTGCACAGCGAGCTTGGTGCTACAACAGCCCTCTAGAGCTCTCGCAGATTGAGGGGAGAGGGTGTGACTCTTCCTATGTCCCCATTCCCTTGTCAGGTTGTCTCTGAGAAGGAGCGTGAGGATGGGGGAAGCTGCTGACGGCAATGCCCATGGAGGGCCTCAGCTGAGAGCTGACAGAGTTGAGTATTCTAGCCAGGAAAATGAGTACTTCCAACCCATTGGGTTTTGGAGTCCTGGATAGTGATTTTGACTCTACTGTTTACTAACTGTGAAAACTTAGGCAAAATAACTCACTCATTCATTAACTCAACTAATATTTTTAAAATGCTTACCATATGTTTTACAATCTCATTCAAAGAGACAGATAACAAATTAAAAACTAATAATAAAATAATTATAGACTTTCACAAGTAATGTAAATAATATAAATCTATCCAACTTAAATGTGGCAACAAATCCTCTGGGAATCTTGTTAGAAGGCAGATTCTGATCCAGCAGTTCTGGGGAGGAGCCTGAGAGCCCACCTTTCTAACAAGCTCTCAGGAGATGCCGATGCTGCTCGTTCATGGACCCCACTTTGAGCAACGAAGTTATAAAGGACATAAATAGGGGTCAGCTGGTGGGAGAGGAAAGCTACTTTAGACAGAATGGCCTGTGTGAGGGCTTGAGGTCTGGGGAATGCGAGATTACTTCATCTGTGTCCCAATTTTCTCTATTACAAAACAAGAATAATAATTACATCTGGCACATAGTAGGCAATGAATAAATATGAGCTATTATTGAGATTCTTGTTGGCGCACTTGGACCCATTTCTTGTTGTCCTGCCTCCTCCGCCTTCACAATTTTTCTTCTTTTACTCTTGCTGATGGTTGCCATATCGCCGATATATTTTCTATTTTAAATTCCCCCAAATAGGAATCTGATTGGCTCAGCCTGGGACAGGTTTACTTCTTTAGACCCAACTGTTTCATGAGCTGCTGACCAACCTGCTGAATGGTTATTTTTCAGCTTTGTTGTCCTTCACTGGACAATCAGCTACAAGGTGGGGAACAATGTGGTCATATAGTGCCAACCTATTGTCTTAGACTGCCTCCTAGGTGAAGGCTGTAGCAAGCACCAAGGCTAATGTCCCATTAAGTTGCTGGCTCCATTTTACTGGGCTAGCTGTTTGTGCATTTATTTCTTCTAATGGATTAGGAATCCTTGAGAGCAGGAACCTTCTGATACCCGGCAAAGTGTTGGACACATAGTAGGAACTTAGTGATATTATGGAGGCTTATTTACCATACTATGGGAGCATGCCTTGTGGACTGACATGCTCTGGGGAAGGTTTGGAGGAGGAGGCTCACAGAGAAGGAATTTAATGGTGGAGATTTCAACAGATGGAGAGGAGACCGCTTACAGAGAGGGGCACTTAAATAAGCAAAAGTTTGGTGGGTGAAAAGACCCACATTTTAGGGAAAGAAGCAAAGAATGTATTGGCTTGTTCAAAAAGTAAACTAAACTTGAGCTGCCTAGTTACAACTTGGCATTTTATTTAGTCTTTCTATGTAAGTCTTGGGCACCTTATACTTATGTGCATGCGTGTGTACACACACACACACACACACACACACACAGCACGATTTGTAATGAAGATAAAACATTTCTTTAAAACACATTCCACTCATGTATTTGCTTCACAAACTGCAGTGGTGTAGAAGCCCAAAGCCAAGAATAATAAAAACCTATTAACAGTCAACTTGCATAGGGGGTGGTTTTGTTGCAAGGGTTCACAGATCTTATTTTAAGGTCGGAGCCCCCAGGTGTCCTTCCTGCTCTTTTCAACTGACAATTGTGGTTGTGCAAGGACTAGGGCTGGCCCTGGTGAACTGCCAGACAGGCTCAAACAAACAGCCACTTGTGGCTGTGGATTTCCTCTTGGCTCTGCCTGGAGGCAGCAGTTGGTGTTGGGGGAGTTGGGGGAGGGTGGAGGCTGGGGCCAGGCTTTGGTGCTAATTCTGACTCCAGCCCTCTCCTCCCCATTTTTCATCACTGTTGTGACAATTTTAGCTTCTCCCTTGACACAGATACTGTCCAAGGGAATTTTGGAGAACAATCCTTCCCATCTGGCTATCACCTAACTTTTCAATGAGTGACTCCTGATGGAGGAAGGTGCTGCCATTTCTGCCTTAGGGACATGTCTGAAGTTTCTTTCTCCCCAACTGTATCAAGAGAAGTTCAGCCTCAATGGATGACACCAAAGAGGTTTAATCTCTTCTTGATCACTCCACACCTGAGAAGTTCTCTGATCTCCTTCCTCTCCTGTGTGACCCTGGACTCCTTACTGCACACCATTACTAGCATGGCTCTCACATTTTTATCATGGTGTTACCCAAACCTCCATGAACTCTTTCAGCTCTAGAATGAAGTCTCTTCTCCTTTTGCTCAAATTTAACTTCATCTCCTCCAACATGCCCCTCACCTCATTCTTTTAATCCGTGCATCCTATTTTCTGCACATAAATTCTCTAATCTAGATAGATGGGTGAACTCACTGTCCCTGTAATTGCCAAGTCCTGACTCTAGGTCTTTGCCCACTTCCTTCTGTATGCTGCCTGGGGGTTCTCATTTCTCCTCTCTGAATTCACTAGCTCTTCAAGTCTAGCATGAGCCCCACCTCCTCCAGCCCCCAGGATGGCTCCCCTCTCAGACTCCCCCAGTATCTCCCAGGACCCGCCATCATTGACTCTTAACCTTCTCTGTATTATTTATTAACTTTCCATGTGTCTAGGCTCTGTTTCCTCAAATAAGACTGCAAACTCTTAGAGGGCAGGGATGATATTTTTTTTTCCTACAGCCCCAAATTCTGTAGGTCAATGTTATTATGAAGAATGCTAGGCCTATTGTGTATGAGGAATGCTGTTAATTACATACAAATTTTATTGAAAGTAGACATTGAAGGTCTCACACTTGAAAAGTCCAATAACATCAACATTAGGTATTCTTGAAACTAGCATATCAGAAGGCTTTTCTCCCGGGCTGATTGTCAAATAGAATCAGGGTAGTGTGACAGGGACACCTCTCCAGGGGGCGACTAGAGACTGAGTTCTAATCTCAAGTCTGCCAGAAACTGGCTCTGGTGTCTCACAGTGAACCTGTTTGTCTGAGACTCCTGTCTTCCAGCTGTGGATTTCAGAGAACTTCAGAATCCCTGCTTGAATTAATAGAAAGAGAGGGCAATGTGGGGGCAGGGAGGCACATTTCTGAAAATACCGACTAAGTTTAAACCTTGACCCTTGTTTTTCTGTTCTCTTATTGGGATCTCACTCTCTTTCACCTTTCTTTCCCCTGTAAGTGTCGGGTAAGCCTGATAAAGATCTCGCTTTCCTTTTATTCCTTCCCTTGTTCTAACCACACTTGAGCGTGTTCTCCTTAGATAAACATCTCTCATGCCAGGAGTGCCGAGCACACACGCAAGCCTCAGTTTGTGTTGCTCCTAGAATCTTTTATTAAAAAAAAAAAAAGGAGTGAACTCTTAGTCCTGGCAATATATTTTTCTTGTATTAAACAGGGCATTTCCACTGGAGAGTGCCAAGTCTTTCAAAAGCATGATCTCATTCATCTCTCACCTCCTATTAGCTTGTGAGACTTCTGGGGAGGGGGTGTACTGGAAAGCCCACGAAGCCATTCCATTTTGGAGAGTGAGAAAGCAAGACTCTGAGCCTGCAGTGATTTGCCCTAGGGGTTCAATGAGTCCTTGGCCAGCAGTGGAGCGAAACATGAGGTTCTTGGCCCCTTCTGTAACCACAGGCATGGGGACAAGTTTGAGCAGAATCCTAAGAGGCAAATTGATTCTGATGCAGCCAAGAAAGGGTGCTGCCCCTGGGTATTTAGGCAGGTGATGAGTGAGTGCAGCCATGTGATCTGACTGGAAACAGGTGAAGGAAAGAGGATTTATCCTCCTGGAGTCCTTTCTAGAACAAAGAAAAGAGAAAGCTCCATTTAGGAAAGACCAAAGAGAAGATTAAAAAAAAAAAGGGGGGGGATACAGGCCACCTTGAACTCCATTTGTTGGGATCCAATCCTAACCACCAAGCTGTATTTATCTACTTCAGATCTACCAAATTTGCCTGGAGACAGGGACAGAGATAGATATATCATGAGCCTAATGAAGCTTACGTTTCCAACCCCTTCCAAGTCCTGGGAGGGCCCTCACGATGGGTTCATGTGTGTTCACATTTATATCTTATAAAAATTTATAAAAGTAAGATACTCTTTTCTTAATGAGGCTCTCTCAGATGGCATAAGCTTTAGGCTTCATAGAATCTGAATCTTTTCCTGCCCTCCCACCCCCCAGCCACAGCTTCTGTGCTCCAGGGAACTACTCCTCTAATAAGTGGACCTGTCCTGCCTTAATATGCTAAAAGGATGCATCTGCTCTGTGTCTTTAGCACACAGTTGCAATTCTTGGCCTTGAGGAAGAAAGCTCAGCTTCTCTGGGTTCTTGTTTTGTAACTAATGCTTTCAGATAATACCATCTGAATTCAGACTTACGGCATCTTACCTTTTACAAAGTGGGGGAACAGGTTCTGGAGGTCTGGTAACCTGGTGAGACGTGGCATAGAGAGGAACCTATCGTATGTGAATAAGCAGAGCTAGGGGAGGGAAAACAGGATTCTGGAGTAAAAGGGAAAGTTCTTTTCATTTCACTCAACCTACTTTCCCTTTTCCTTTCCAGATGCCTTTCTTTTCTTTCTGTGATTCCAGTTGATGTGTTTATGGAATTGTGGTCTGCAAGGCCTTGGGACAGGCACCTGAGAATGAAGAAGGCAGTTTCTTGTATTTTAAAAGTGAAAGAAAAATAACTAGACCTCGGACAACAGAGACATAGGTAGAGCTCTGAGGCAGGGGTCAGCTGGAGGTAAGTGTTAAAAGTGACTTGTGGTAGGGACTCAGATCATATTTCAGCAGGCTCAAGGTAACTAGGAAAGATGTGCACAGAACCTGCACCATGTGCCCAAAGGAAAGGTGGAAAAAAATGCATGTAAGCCGTGTCCTTAGACCCGGGACAGAACGGGAAGGGGACATGCTGCTGGCATGGGCCATGGGCTTTATCAGAGTGGTGAGTCTCCAACATTAACATGCATCAGAAGTAAACAGGGCTTGTTAAAATTCAGATTCGTGGCCTCCACTCCCTGTGTGTCTGAGTCAGAGGTCTGTTCTGGGGTCTGTAGAGCTGCATTTCGAACAGTCTTCCATGTGGTGCTGGTACTGCTGGCCTGTGCACCACGCTTTGAGTAGTGCTGCTCTTGAGGGCCTCACTTGGCCGTGCCCCTCCTTGCAGGATAAGGATCCGTGGGGCCCATTTTGTGGTGTCCATATAAAATCCATCACCTGCCTTTTAGACTACCCTTAGGGAGAATCTGAGGCCATACACCCCTGAGTAGTCCACAGTCATCACTAAGACATAGTGGATCTCCCTGGTTTTCTCTTCCAAAGATGAACCGTCTCACTGATGTGTGCACCTTAGGCCTGAGGGGTGGCCACGGGATGGCTGTTTGCTTTAAATGTGGACAGAACTTGACCTGTAGGCTTATTGCCCACACCTATGTGTGCTGCCTCCCTCTCTAGGGGAGGAAGAAATAAGTCATGGGGCAGAATACAGAGGCCATGCTTCCCCCATCTCTATATTCTAACAAATCTCTGGGAATCTGAAGAATTCTAAGTTTCTTCCAGGTTATTATGCAGATACATTTTCCAGGGAAGAAAATAAAACATATTTGATTGAATGCTTTGTTCCCTTGATTTATAACTTTTAAATAATTGGGCATTTGGTATGTGGGCCTTCATTTGTACTCTAATTTGAGGCACTTCAAATGTTAGAGGTGGGTCCGCAGATCAGAATAATCCATATTTTATTCTAATTTGTTTAAAAATATGGGGGACACCTGCTTTTGTTTTTCGATCTTGTCATAAACGAGGAAATTATTTTCTGGAATTGGCAACTCCCAGAAATGTAAAGCTGCTTCTGCTTGAGATGTCACCCACAGGGATCCTGGACGGCATGCCAGTCATGGGTAGAGTGGGCCTCCTGTATTTTTGTGGTCCCCTCATCTCTGCCTTTGACTGTTGCTTTTTTTTTTTTTTTTTTTGGAGTGAGGTAATTGGGGATTCAACTTAGGGGCACTTGACCCCTGAGCCACACCCCCAGCACTATTTTTTATTTTAGATAGAGACAGGATCTCACTGAGTTGCTTAGCACCTTGCTTTTACTGAGGCTGGCTTTGAACTCTCCATCCTCCTGCTTCAGCCTCCTGAGCCACTGGGATTACAGAAGTGCGCCACCACGCCCAGCGACTCTTGCTTTCTTTCTGATGCCCTTTCTTCTGTCCCACTTCAAAAGCCTACAACTCTAAACTGCTGTTTTCCTCTCATAATGGCCCAAGGTTCCTCCCAGGAATACTTCAGGGAATGGGCAAATCTTCTGAGGTCTCAAGTCATGATATTCTGAGTTCTGTGGCTTCATAAGGTGAGGTGGAACATTTTGGGGGTATTCCTCAATTCTTATCACAATTAGGGTCCCCAGATTGTGGATTTAAGCTTGTCTAGAAGACAGATTTAATACCAGAAAAGAAATTGTCAACACCACAAAGACACACAGGTGATATGGGGCCACATGGTGACTAGCAAAACTCAGAAGGTTTTGAGTTTCCATCAGTGGTTCTAAATCAGTTGGTGGTGATTGATTGGTGATTCTAGTCCTGATGGGCACCAGATCACCCTGAAGCTTATTAATCACCCTTATTCTTTGGTCTTAACCATGGAGATTCTGATTTAGTAGGTTTTTGGAGAGTGGACCAAGAAACGATGGGTTTAGCTGTCTCTTCACTCCCTGTTGCAGATGATTCATGCCACCCAGGGGGAGAGCTCGCTTTTATGTTCAAAGGAAGATGTTGCTTATAGCTTTAAAAAAAAAAAAATTCTTAAGGAGGACAGTAGAGTCTTTTTTGGAGTTAGTAAGCTTCTAGACAAGCTTAAATCTGGGGACCCCAATTGTGATAAGGCCTGTTGGTTAAGAACATGAAGTTTGTGCCCAGGCTGCTCAGGTTCAAATCCCAGTTCTACTGTTTTCTAGCTAACCTTGGGCAAGTTACCTAACTCCTCTAACCTTAGCTTTCTCCTCTAATGGAGATGATGCTGGAATTCTCACAGGGCTATTCTGAAGATCACATGAGTTAATCTGTGTCAAGCACTTTGAACAGCACCTGGCACTATTTGCAGCCATTATTTGTTGTTGTGGTTATTCCTTAAATGAGCAGGACTTTGGTGACTGTGGAGTTTCTTCAGAAATACTGATTTTAGTGGATTTCTGAAGAAAACGGTGCCGTAGGAGCAAGCGAAATAAAACACAGGAAGCCAGTGAAAAATGAAAGTAATTAGAGCACTCTACTTTCTTCAGCTGGTTGTGGGCAAGTACAGACTAAATTCCACTTAACCACTGGAAGGGTCCTTCCCAGACCAGGGTTACCTGCACTAATTACCCAAACACAACGTTCCCTTTTTGCTTCCAGGCAGTGAGGTCTCGTTAATGCTACAGAGGGAATCTTCCAGAAAACGCCACATTCGACATCAGCACACCTGCTTCATACACCCTGAGCTCCAAATGGAGGAAACAAGCAAAAAAATTGATTTAAATTATGCAGGTGGAGGGTAATTAAATATTGATATAATAATTATTAAATTATGCAGGTGTAGGATAGGTTTATGTGAAACTTCTGGAATCGCTGCAGGAATGGTGTAGACAATGAAAAACCCTGCATGGGGCTCGGAGCTGGAAGACAATGCTGTGAAGTTATGGGTGAACTGGGCAGCTGATTAACTTTGCATCTCTCTCTGGATGAGATCCTCCAAACCAAGGGTGAGGCTTCCCTGCAAACAGAGAGGAGAAAGCCACTCTTACCAGGCAGTCCTCAGACCTGAAAGAAAATGATAGAAATGGAAAATGTACAGAATCTCCCCCCACCCCAAGTAATGGCACTTTCATTTAAAACCACAACCTTAAAAACAACTGTAGTCTCACATCCACCTGTCATGTGACGATGATTCCAGGGCCAGAATACCATGGCTCTGAAATGAACAAATGGTTGTGGGAAGAGCCTGAGCAAGGGTCTGAGGGAGGGCTGTGAGGGACAGCCATCTCAGGTCTGGACCAAAAAATGTGTTTGTGGACAGGCAGGGCTAGGCAGACGCATGATAGCTCGTTTATTGGAGGAAAATTCTAGTTCCGAGGCAGTGAATTTTTATGTTTGACCATTTTGTCACTTGTGTCACTAAAAAAGAACGGGCCAGATGGTGGTCTCTAGTATGTTTTTCACAGTGTGGCGTCTGCAGAGGGGTTTACCCTAGTTGGCCATTAACAATCAGTCTGAACAGCTTAAACGAGAGTCCAATGTTGAAAGGCAAGGAAGCCAAATGTGAAATGCCCTTTAATTTCGAATCTCAGATGAACTTAGATGTTCAGTTTTAAAAGCCACAGTTGTCGGTTGTAGGCAGTGGTTAAGATGACAACTTCAAGTATCTGTTTAAATAAGCCAGTTCCCCCCCCCCCATATAAAGCGAAATAAATTATGGTTAAACTAGAGAGTTCTGATGTGTTGACCTTCAACATTTTGACTTTGGCTTTGTGAGTTTTGACTTTGCAAGTTGAGAGGTTCTCAGATTGGAGAGTCTTATAACCACCTGGCGCTTGTTCAGATCCACCCCTAGGACTTCTCTTTTTTTTTTTTTTCTTTACTTTTTTAAAATTTTTATTTATTTATTTTATGTGTAGATGGATACAATACTTTTATTTTTTTTTTTAATTTTTATTCAGTACTGAGAATCAAACCGAGTGCCTCACACATGCTAGGCAAGTACTCTACTGCTGAGCCACAACCCCAGCCCTAGGACTTCTAATTTACTAGAAATATGCATTTCTAACAAGTTTCTGGGTGATTCCCCTTGCCAATGGAGTCCACACACCTTTTGAAGAACCTTGTTCTAAAATATCTTCTGGATCAATTAAGCTCTTAATTTTATTAAGTCATAAATTCTTTAGAGAATCTGAGAACTGTTCCTCAGAAAAAATCCACAGGTAAACATGGATACCTGTGATTTCAGAGGGTTTACCTCTAGGAGATTCCAAGAATCACTGACAAAACCTCTATTTTGTCTAAAGCAGGGGTCAACAACATTTGTTTTTATAAATGTCCAGCTTTGTGGACCACCAGGTCTCTGCTGCAAATGTCCAACTTTACCATGGTAACTGGAAACACATATAGACAATACATAAAGGAATGGGCAGAAAGGTTGTATTCCAAGAAACTTTATTGGCAGAAGTGGGGGCTAGCTAGTGTTCTGCTGTCGTTTGCCTACTCTTAGACTAGAGCATGTATTTTAGGATCAGTTATGTCTAGGTCATGAGCTGTGCAACCTTGGGGTGGACCCTTCACCTGTTTCAACTTTGTTTTACTCACTTGTAAAAAGGAGTGTCATGGGTCTTGCTGTAAAAATGTGATGGGAATTAACAGAGATAATCTGCCATGAGTTCCCAGCATTGCTTTATATGCTATTATCTTGATATTAAATATTAGCAATAGTAAATGCGAGGGTAAAAACCCTTTATGAGTCACACAGGATGTGACTCACATAATATTAGTTATTGTTATTATTGCTAAGAGGAGAAGGTATGTGGGAATTACCCAAATACAAAGGAAGAACTGGAATGTGGCCTTTTGTTCTAGAATTATGAAATAAGAGGGATGGATGTTTTATAAGACCATGTAAGTCCACTGTCTTTCTTTCCCAATTCATTATGTTAACTATACACTGACACCTGGTCTCCTCCTACCTATGAATGATCTTATGATAACACTCCCTTTTCCCTAGAATGTTCTTTTTCTCCCTCACCTCCTTTCTCAGGCCTCTTAAGTGTCATTTCCTCAGAGAGTAGGTCACACAGGACCCTGTTCTTTTCTCTTATGTCATTTATTAGAGTTTGTATGTATTTATTTCCTTGATTTTTTTTTTGGTGTTCCCATTAGAACTGTAGTTTCCCTGAGGCCTGGACCATGTCTGTTTGGGTGATCATTGTGTATCTGGAGTTAGTACTGAGCTGGCACTTAGCAGATGCTCAATAAATATTTAATGAGTGAATAAACAATTTTACCCAAAGCCTTTCTTGGCTTAAAGCAAAAAAAAAAAAAGTGAAACTTTGCCTTTGCCTCCTATTACTGCTCCTGTCTTTAGGTAGAGGTGAGGAGGTGGAAGATTAGAAGTGGCCTGCCTCTTTGGCATGAAGTTCTGTGTCTTCTACCAGGTCATGATTGAGCCTCCTCCCCCGCAAACTCAGCTCTTCATTGCTCTCTCCCAGCTGCTGTATTATAAAGCCAAATGTCAAACCAGTCCCACCAATGAAACATGGGCTTCGTGTATACCTTTGACTCTAGGAATAGTTCATTTTAATAGAATATTCTTGGGATGCAAAGCCAGAGTGCAAACTCTCTAATGGTAGACTTCTGGGCTGAGGTAGCTGTGTGGGTGGGATACATTTCTGAAGAGAGTCCAGCCAGTAATTTTTCAAATTGCCCACCAGGACTGTCTGTCTGCTGTGAGGCAACATTGGGGCAAATGTTTGGGTATGAAGAGGCATTCATTGTTCTAATGGAAAACTCCAATTCCCCAAATATACTGATATAAAATGTTTTTGTAGCCGGGCACAATGGTGCATGCCTGTAATTCCAGTGGCTCCAGAAGCTGAGGCAGGAGGATTGTGAGTCCAAAGCCAGCCTCAGCAACTTAGTGAGGCCCAAAGTAACTCAGTGGGACCCTGTCTCTAAATAAAATATTTTTTAAAAGGGTTGGGGATATGGTTCAGTGGTTCAGTGCCCCTGGGTTCAACCCCTGATACAAAAAAAAAAAAAAAAAAAAAAAAAGAAAGCATTTTGTAAGAAATACCAATTCAGTAGCTTCCTCTTTTTATTTTGAAACTAATGATTTCAACTCTTAATTCTTACGGTGGAGAGAATATTACAAACAATAATGATGCTAACAATGGCCACATAGATATCTGTTGGCGGATCTATAATCTGCAACTGACTGTGACTGAGCAGTGGCACAGTCCTTAACAAAGAGAAATCAACTTAAAAAGGAGACAAAGAGGCCAGAAGGAGTGTGGCAGAAGATCTTGGTGTGTCACATGCCATCGCCTAGACCCAGCCAGGATATTAGCCTAGCTTTGATGAATAGGTCTGTACCTCCCGACAGTGCCCTTCTGAGCTCCAGGCAGGCATCTACCCACTTTTGTGCCTGGAAGATTCCTTCAGAGCTGTGGGAGCTCATTCTTCCAGAGACAGAGGAAGGGGAAGCAAGCTAACATCTGAGGGGCAAACTTCAACCAGCAGGGTATGGGAGCCAGTGGACACCTGCTCCAGCATTCTGGACTTTGAACAGATGGTTCTGGGGAGGCATTTTGTGTTTCTCAGAGATCCCAGTGGATCTGAGCCCTCACTGCCTGCAGCAGTGACCTCAATAACCTACATTTATAGACTTTTTCTTTCCCAGTGTCACTCTATTCCTTGACTCCTGTTTTTGTTTGGGATGTTTTTGGTGATTGTAGGATACCTCCCACATAAACTCCTGATGCTCAAGTCTTTTCTTAGCCTCTGTTTTTGAAAGAAACTCAACTAAGATAAGAGGTATGTGTAGTAGTGATGCAATAATCTTAAAGCACTTTTACAGAAATAGTGTTCACTTGCTATTTTTTTTCCCATTGAAGATGAAGACAAAGAAGATGGCCTTGAACTAAAACATGTGGGACTGAGAAGACAGGAATTTGTTTCCTGGAATGGTAAGACAACTTACCACCACCATCCAATATGGCAACCAGTTGGCACAAGTGGTTATTGAGCACTGAATGTAGCTAATGTGATTGGAAAGCTGAATTTATAATGTAATTTAATTAACTGAAATAGGTACATGTGGTTAGTGGCCACTGTAATGGATAGCACAACTCAAGATATTAAAGAAAAATCTTCCAACAGTTTACAATATGAATATTGTGGTTGATACTACTAGTTCATTACCTAACATCTATTCTGGTTTTTTTTTTCCTAGCAGAATCGTGATTTTATTTGGTTTATTAGATCTAGTTTAAAAAACACAAGCAAACCCTGATTTCCCAGACTTCCTTGCAGCTATGGGTCATCCTGGGAGCTTTCCATCCCATACCAAAGGTAATGCCCCTGGGTAGAGAAGGTGTCTTGCTCTAGGCTCTTGCCAGGTCGCTTTTCTTCCTATTTGATCATCTATAATGTTTGTAGGTACAGTAGTTGTCTTACCATGAGCAAAAAGACAGCTACCCATATTAAGAATGGTGGAAAAATAATTAGGTAGAGTTAATGAGATCTGATGCTTTCTTTGTTTTGCTGTTCCAACCTGGGCCTCTCTATTTCTGAATTTTGTAATAAGTGAGACAAAGAAAATTCTAACCCCTGATAGTTGCAGCAGAATGTGTCATGACTGGCATAGATTATTTTAGACAAGTTCTGGTTGAAGGCAGGTGAACGCTGCTGTGTTAAGCTTTCATATTGGATTGAGAGGTAGTGGAACTGATTATAAAACTCTGCATAAGCATTGCTTGGGAAACTTGGAAAATGAATATAGGCTACAGCTATAAACTAGAAAATGTGTCCTTTCTGGCCATTTACTCTCAAAATACCAACTATTAGGTGATAGTGGAAGCACCTCAGGATCCTTCTAAGGATTTATTAGATGTCTCTAGATGACTGAAAATGCTCTCAGAGAGTGAAAGATAGATTTGCACTGATGGGGCTGGGGACCTCCGGAGGGCTAATGCACTATGTACTCGACATGGAATGGGACCTGGGCTCCTAGATAGCCATTGCAGGACTTGACTCTGAACAGATAATCCCACAACCACTTCACTTCCAATTGTGATAGACAATTTTGCTGAAAATCTGCATAGATACTTTGCAATCCATCTTCAAGTGTTTGGTGAATATTTGGGGGACCAAGTCTATTTTTTTAACCATATAAATCATAAAGTAACCACAATGCACACACTGCGGGGGTGGTGGTGGTGGTGGTATTTCACTCTCTCAGGTTTCATTGATTCAAGAGATTTTTGAACTGAGCTCCTTAAAATATCAATGCTACATATTACTCCCCAGATACAGATGTAAATCTTTATAATGGTACACTTTACAAGCAGCACTCTGGAGTCTTTTCTGATTGGTAATCACAGTGTTTCCTTATTAATACTGTAAAAAATGTAAAAGGCATAAACATTTTGCAATCTATCTGTTCTTTCTGTGTGGGCATACATCAGGGGCTGCTTTAAGCATTCCTAATGGTTCACCCATCACATTTTTTATGAGTTTATATGGGAAGAAAATTGTACCAGAAAACTGAATTCAATGACTGCCATTCTATGAATAAATTCTGTTATCTTTGATACTCTGGGTATAATAAAAACATACAAAAGTTAAATTTCAGCATCCTTGCTGAGTTATGTCAACTATTTTTAATGTCAATAAGACAGTGCTGTTTCAACCAATGTCTTTTCCCTCCAAAAAATACTGCTTGATTTTCAGGTTATGTTTTCATTAAAACAACTTGTCTTTAACAGCAAGATGCTGTGTATGTTTGCTAATTTATGTATACTACAAAGTCTGATCAAAATGAAGAGTTATAATTTTAAAACACGGAGCTCAGTAAGAATCCATTTAAACTTTGGATGAAAGATTAAAATAAAAGTCAGGTGTCCATAAAAATGTGTTTTATATAAGTTAGACCTGAAAATATGTTGGAAGAATAACTTTGATGAAGCAGGTTCTTATATATTTTGGGACTTACAGATATCTCCCTATGACTAGAAGGCATATTTTACATTTTATGCTATAAGTGCATTCTATAAGTAAGATTTTTGTCTTCATGATCATCTATGAGTATCCTTAAAAAAAAAAAGGCAATGACCTAAGTACTTTGAAACTAAGAACAGACTCTTTTGAACTAGCCAGTTTCTATATTTTCAAATTGATTCATGGTGCTTCTTTTATATGACAACAAACTCTAAGCAATGTCTTTATAGGCAGCAGCCTACATATTTCAGAGAATATCCCCAAAGTATTAAACTCCAGGCTGTCAACTGCCTATCCAAAGGTCAATGATATTCCTTTCGGGGTGATTTTTACCTCCAAAAGATCCAAATATTTAAGCACTCATTTCATTATTAACAATTTAGCTACCAAAACGCAGGAAAACAAATTAAAATCCTGAAGAAACCCAGGACTTTCAAACCCCTGAAAATTTCCTGCTGCCTGCCCCTTCTCCCCCAACACTCTAATGGGCCAGACATATAAGTTATAAACCAGAGAAAATCTACCCAATGTTTGCAAGGGACAGGGACCCATCCCCTGTATTTTAAGTTCCTCCAGATGGCAGACATTCTGAAGTTCAAGGTTGCTACACTCTATGAAGATCTCTCAAGGGAGGGATCTTCTTTGTTTCCTGGGCTCAGCCAGCCCCCTATCCTCTGCAAGTAAGAAAAGGAGCAAATGAATTGAATCGAACATTTTGAGATATGGAAAACAAAATTTATTATCTAATAGTGTCTGAAAACATTTTTTTTCTGGAAATAAGTAATTGATACTTTTTTAAAAAAGCATCTCGTTGCCCTAAATATATTGTCAAATAACCTCCATCCTCTATTTTCCCCAGAGACAGCTTCCTATCGGAGATTTCTGAGAAAAATGAAACTCAGATAGGAAAGACAGGCTTCAGTGCCTCATATAACCCACCCTAACTTCTTTTAGAGTGTTGGCTGGTTTCTTTTTATGATTGGGCTAAAATATCTTTTCCGGAGCTACCAGGCCAGTTGACTCTATCTGAGAAAATGAGTGTTTTGTTTTCTTTTAAAAGTGTACATGAAGATGCTTATTTATGAAGAGGATTCCTGAGCTGGCATCCTTGGAGGTTAATCCTGATTAATAGGTGCTTGGCTGTATAATTTTGGCTCTTATCTGAGGTTGAGGTTCTGGCCTCCAGCCACCCTGCAATTATCACCAAGTATCAGGACACACCTTGTGGGCACCCTGTATGGCTTAATTGGATGGCATAAACAATACCTTAGAAGCAGGAAATACCCATTAAGCATCTCATCTTCCAGAACATCACTGTCCCCTTCCTTATTTTCTCATGCTAGTTGGTACTGGGAAGAGTTGCAGTTGTTTTTGAATGGCATTGGCTGAAGTTTTCCCTTGCACTGGGGATGACTTTCAGCATTGAGGAGGAGTAGGAATCAACATTGCTTGAGTCTTTTCACCCTGGAGAAATTAAGTTGACATCAAAGTGCTCACACTCAGGCACACATTGCACAAATTGGGACTGGATTTTGGACAGCTAAACTTTTCAGAGTTATGTTTTCTTATTATCTTAATCCAACAAATAGGAAAAACTCCATACAACACCTCCACCAGCTGTGGGGAGATGCCTTTTTACTGGGCATGCTCTTTAGCTGCAGTACCCAGTAAGTTTGATCCTGAAGTATAAGAACAATGAGGGCTTCCAAGATGGCAGCCCTACTAGATATTTCATATTTTACTTGAAATACCTGGCCTTCAGATTTGCACAAAGGGTCACTTCTCATGTAGATTAAAATCAAACATATTACCTTGGTAGTTGGAGGAGTCAGAGAGTCCTTGGGGTGTTGGGTCCCAAGGCTCCTCCCTTTTCTCTAATTCACAAAATCACCAGAGAGGACTTTGACTATAGGTTGCATTGTTAACAAATTGGGGAAGTTAAGGATGTACCAAGCACTTTCTGTGTGTAGACACTACAGAGTTGGTCAGTGCAAAGTAAAGGAACTTTAGGAGTAGGACTTAATCCTTAAAGAAATCCATAGTCTAGTTTGAGAGTTAATGTCAAGTACATCTTAGACATCAGTGGCTGGGCATCCAACACATGATTGTAATTTGATAGAAAATGACAGAATTCCATAATATTCCATTGTGTATACATGCCACATTTTAAAAAATCCATTCATCTACTGAAGGGCATCTAGGTTGATTCCACAGGTTATCTATTGTGAATTGTGCTGCTATAAACATTGATGTGACTGTGTCCCTGTCGTATGCTGTTTTTAAGTCCTTTGAGTATAGACCAAGGAGAGGGATAGCTGGGTCAAATGGTGGTTCCATTCCCAGTTTTCCAAGGAATCTCCATACTGCTTTCCATATTGGCTGCACCAATTTGCAATCCTACCAGCAATGTATGAGTGTACCTTTTCCCCCCACATTCTCACCAACACTTGTTGTTGTTTGTCTTCGTAATAGCTGCCATTCTGACTGAAGTGAGATGATATCTTAGAGTAGTTTTGATTTGCATTTCTCTAATTGCTAGAGATGCTTATCATTTTTTCATATATTTGTTGATTGATTGCATATTTTCTTCTGAGAAGTGTCTGTTCAGGTCCTTGGCCCATTATTTATTGGGTTATTTGTTTTTTTGGGTGCTTAGCTTTTTGAGTTCTTTATATACCCTAGAGATTAGTGCTCTACCTGATGTGTGAGGGGTAAAAATTTGCTCCCAAGATGTAGGCTCTCTATTCACCTCACAGATTGTTTCTTTTGCTGAGAAGAAACTTTTTAGTTTGAGTCCATCCCATTTATTATTCTTGATTTTAATTCTTGTGCTATAGGAGTCTTATTAAGGAAGTTGGGGCCTAATCCCATATGATGGAGATTAGAACCTACATTTTCTTCTACTCAGCAATAAAAGAGAATAAAATCATGGCATTTGCAGGTAAATGGATGGTGTTGGAGAAGATAATGCTAAGTGAAGTTAACCAATCCCCAAAAAAACCAAATGCCAAATGTTTTCTCTGATATAAGGAGGCTGATTCATAGTGTGGTAGGGAGGGGGAGCATGAGAGGAATAGATGAACTCTGGATAGGGCAGAGGGGTAGGAGGGGAAGGAAGGGGGTAGGGGTTAGCAAGGATGGTGGAATGTGATGGACATCATTATCCAAAGTACATGTATGAAGACACAAATTGGTGTGAACATACTTTATATACAACCAGAGATATGAAAAATGGTGCTGTATATGTGTAATAAGAATTGTAATGCATTCCGTTGTCATTTATGTTTTTAAAAATCAATTTAAAAATTAAAAAAAAAAAGAAAATGACAGAATTCCAAATTTTTCACCTATGCCAGCCCTTAGGCCACCTGCAATTCCAATCCCTACCATAACCACAACCACAACTCTAAACGCAATCTCAACTACCTTCCAATCTGCATATCTCTCCTACTGAGTACCTTGAACTTGCTAGGCATTGGGAATGTATTCTTTAATTATGTGATGTTATTTAGTTATGAATTATGCCCTGCTTTATCTTTTCTGCTAATTCATGTACAAGTTCCAGGTGACATCTTGTACAGGTGTGGGTTGAGATGGATGGACAGCCCCTCAAGTCACTGAACTGCTGCCTCAGGTTTGTAACCACATGTTCTCAAAGTCATTCAGAGAGCTTTAGTCTAAGCTTTGGCATGTTTTGGAAATTGGACGATGCAATGCTGTGATTAGAAAGGGATCTGAACTAACATCCTGGGATATCTGTGTGCCCCATTTCCTCAGTCCCCCCCAAGGCCTATTACCCTTCTGTATTTAAAGAGCAGAAAAATTCTATAATTCAGTTTCAACAGGCCTCTCCTGAGTCTGCAGCATGTTTTCCAAATAGGCTTCAGATTCCCACCCCCACACTTTTTAAAAGTATTTTTTGGGGGGTTATAGATGGACACAATACCTTTATTTTATTCTTATGTAGTGCCTCCCATATGCTAGGCAAGAGCTCAGCCCCAACACCAGATCCCTCTATCTTTAAGGTCTCTTGTATTGTGTGGCTTTGTTTTAAAGGAGCTGACTTGGGCTTGCACTGAATTTGGGGTTCCTATCTGTACAGCTAAGGACTACCAGAAACTCCTGACTGTCCCCATTGCTGAGGTGTCAGCACAGGTTCAACGTGTTAATTCTCAAAGCATCTTTAAATCAACTACTGGAATGCTCCTTGAACCCAGCTTTCAGTATTATTATTATTATTATTATTATTATTACTACTACTACTACTACTACTACTACTACTACTACTTAATTAGGGAGGGGAAAGTTACACACATTTGTGCCAAAGTGGATCTTATAGTACTTTTGAAACTTCTGTTTGGTTCTTGTCATGGGAGGGGGACCCTAAGCCTTCATTTGTGTGGTGTGGAAGATGCTAAAGTAGTAACATGTTCAAGGACTGGGTTCCTTGGGGAAGGCCTCCTGCTCACCCCAATCCCCACCTCAACCCTGGAGCCCCAGCTTCTGTCCATGCACAAAGGAACAGTGACTGTTTCAGAGCCGGTTTCTGCTCTGGCAAAAGCCCAGGAAGCAGCAGCCTGAACCAGAGCGCTACAGCCAGGTGCGTCCGGCCTAAGTCACCACACCGAGCCAGGTGAGACTCTGAGATGGCACCTGCCTGTGGCTGGCAAGACTTCTGAGAGGGCTGCCTAATCCCAAATAATAATAATAATGACAACAATAGTGGTGATAATGGAGGGCTTCGTATGTGGAAAGTGCGGTTCAATCCCTAAAGGTCCAGGAACTCGACAGAAGATTCTGATAAGTACTATTATCTCTTGGGAGGGCAGCAGGTTTACCTTGTGGGCAAATACTATGTCAGGAGATAAAGCACCTGATAGGTAGGGAGAACAGGTAATAATGATGTTAGCAAAGGCTAATGCCTGTAGTCAGGGAAAAGGACAAACATGTTTGGAAAAACTGGGGTTGAAGGAGAACTTGGCTCCCCTGTTTCTCTGTGGGCAGGCATTACCAGCAGCAAACAAGAGTGCAGGCTCATGTTTTAAGGTAAAGCGATGAGCACTGTCTGGGAGGCCCTTTGCTCTGTGGGTGTGCTGAGAACATCTGGTCTGCAGAGGGCATGCGCAGGGCCTCTGGTGTCTGGCAGGTAAGGCTAATGGGCACACAGGGTCAAGTGTAAGGCCAGCATCGTTCCAGTAAAAGGCGATAAAGACAACACATGGCAACCTGTGCTTGCTTTCGGTACTGGGCATGACAAGGAGGGGTGAGGACTATACAGACTAGAAACAGAGAACCCTGTTCTACTCAGACTCAACCAATGCAGGTTGCCAGATTTTCCAATTTTGGAAACAGGAAATCCATTAAAAAAACAAAACAAAACTCTTACATTTGAAATATTGGTAACAACTTTGAGCATTTTCAAATGTTGTGTGTGCCTATGGTCTGTCTGATTGGGATTTCACTCCTAAGGCAATCCTTCACGTCTCTCAAATTTTAAAGATGTTTAGTCTCATTATGCACATGGAATCGGATGAGACAGAGCTGGCCTTGTCAAACTTCCCTCTAAATAAAAATCGATAAAAGTCCCTATGGCTGTTTTCACATGAAAACAGCTTTCCTGTGAAAGAAAAACTCAGAAACAAAATTTTATGCATAGATTTCATTCCTACGCCTAGGAAAGCTCTGGATGTAGTGTAAGTGGGCAGTGAATTTATGCAAAGAAGGAAGGGAGGAGGGGGGAGGAGAACTGGTAGGAGCACCATAGAGAGAAAGGGAACAGTGGGGGAGACAGCTAGAAGAGACAACATTTTGTGCTCATTGCATTTATCCACAGTAGCCGCCCTTGGATCACACCCCTCCCAGCCTCTCCTTCTCCCAGGCTCCTTATTGCTGTTGTCACCTGGCCATGCTCGCAGCCACAGCTAGGCAGCCCCATCTAGCCACATTCCATGAAGTGTCTAGATACACGTGAGCCTGGAGTGTACCCTCTTCTTCTCACTGGCTTCCTTTATAACCTTGGCAGGGGAGATGCATGAATACCTTTCATGGTGTAGAGTGCAGATATTGTAGTTGGCAAATGCCTGACCTGCTCTAGCCATGCCCACTTTCTGTGATGAGTGCCAGGCCACTGTTTTTTTTTTTTTAGCCTCACCCTTTCTATTTGGCAGATCTGGCCTGAAGTCTGATGTGGCCACATTATCTTTATCCCCTTTGATTTTATAGATGAGAAAACAGATCAGAGAGGTTGTGCCATTTGCTCTGGATCACAGGGCTGGAAAAGGAGCAGAGATGGTCATTTTACTCTTCTAGTCTCATCACTTCATATTCTGATCTTTGTACTGATGTTTCCCAACCTTTGGGCATCCTTTCTGATTTTTGCCATGTTCTGTATAAGCCCAAAATATCATTTACTTTATTTTTACTTTAAACCGATTCATTCTTTTCATGTTAAATTTTTTTTGAAAAGAAATTCGTAGGACAATAATGAAATGAATAGGATATAGTGCTTGTTTCAAGTAGGAAATAACTGTAGCATCAGAGATGTTCAAAAACAATGGTGTTCAAAATCTAGTTGCATATAGTAGCCTGATGGAGGTCTGCTCTCTCTGTTCAAAAGGGAAACTCGCAAGTGTGAATAGGTGTTAAAGACCCTGTAGCACTAACCTGACACAGCTTGGACTCCTCACATGGTTCTGAAGGTGATGGAACCTTATGGGAGTCTTTCTTATCTGATTTAGTCTTATTTAATGGTATCATCTACCACTCAGATAGCATACACACCATCCATGGGGCAGACTCTGTTAAGTTTCCAGATCTCCAGTCCCCTTCCCAGGAGGTCAGGATTATACCTCCAGAGCAGGACCATGGGGTGCTGAGGGAGCCAACAGGGTCTCAGTCTTGAGAAAATATGATCTTAATATCCAACGACAATCCTCCTGTGATAACCAGCGGCGGTTAGATAGATACTTGGATTTGCCTTTAGTATCTGCTATTCTCTTTCCCTCCTTCCATGAGGCCCCTACTGCTTTATGTCTTTATTTCTTGGCACACTTTGTGTCATGATATCTTTATATTGTTACCCAACTTGATAATGTTTAGGTTGTACAGAGAAAGGGTCTTTTGAGATGCCACAGAATCTTCCAGCCCGGGGAACTGAGGTCATGGTGGAAGTCGGCCAGGGGAGCTTAGTCTGCCTGTCCATAGGACATCTGTAAACTGGGTGACTGGCCATTCATAGAGATGACCAAATTGTGGCTGGAGAGCATCCCTGAGGCAGGCAAAACCTGCCTCCAAATAAGCAGGGACGGAGTCTGTGGGGAACCTCAGACCTTGCCTGGCCATTCTTTTTTTATTTTTATTTTTTGGTACTGAGGATTGAACTCAGGGCCCCTTGCTTGGCTACTGAGCCACATCTCCAGTCCTATTCTGTATTTTATTTAGAGGCAGGGTCTCATTGAATTGTTTAGTGCCTTGCTGTTGCTGAGGCTGGCTTTGAACTCTTGATCCTCTTGCCTCAGCCTCCTGAGCTGCTGGGATTACAGGCCTATGCCACCATACCTGACTTTGCCTGGCCATTCTAATGTTATCAATCTAAGTGAGGAATCTACTGACCCAGCTCTGCATATAGCTAACTTGCATGTCAGCTGGGATCTTGCTCCTATTTGAAACAAATGATTTTTTGTTAACTACTCTACTGTAATGATCATGATTTATCATATACTTTTTAGCATCCTGATAAAAGAAATCCTTTCAAAATTCAGGGCATTATCACCTGTGCCTGCTTTGCAAGTGATTTATTTCTGTCAACACTCCAGGGAAAGGGGAAGCCTTTTGTGTAGGTAACACCACTGGGGATTACAGAGAGCAAAAGACCCCCTGTCAAACATGAGTGAGAGTGAAAACATATCTAAACGTATACAAATCCACGTGAAAGACTAATGGAAGAGGAAAATTGATAGTAAGACCAAGTGTTGAATTTCTCTGAATTTTAGCACAGTGGTTTTCCATGAGTTCCATTGTTTAAAGTTTGGGTCTGAACAAAATAAAAATGCCTCTATAAGTGTTTTCAGAAGCATGTTTTAAAATCTCATTAAAATTAAAACAAAACAAAAAAAACCACCCAAATTCTTTCTAGAATATCTTTCTAGAAAATACACATTGTTCGAGGCAGAATGCTAGAGATACTAGCATACAGAAAATTTTAATCCCTCAAGGAAATAAATAGAAAACTATGACAAAGGAGATTAGAAGAACCAAAAAGTGAGAGGCGAATCTAAGTGCTGGACAACTCTTTTTTTTGTTTTAAATTTTTAATTTTTTTTTCTTTAGTTGCAGAGGGAAGATCTACGGAGGAGGTGAAAACTGAGTGCGTTCTTGAGGGGTGACCAAGAACTTTGTGAGGAGAAGGAAAGGGAGACTAGAGGCAGAGGGAACATGAGAGCAGGGACAGGGATACAATGGGCGGATCTGTCTGCAGAAGGTGAGTGGAGGAAGGAGCGGCAGGCTTATTTGAAGGGAGATGGAGCCTAAGTTGGAAAGGTGGCAGGAGCTTCATTGTGAAGGTCTTTAAATGGTGCTTGGATTTCACTGAGTGAGTCACCGGCTGCCCTGGCAGGATCTTAATCAGGAGAGTGCTGATGATGGATATTTTGAGTTAGGAAGCTAAACAAGGAGACTTTTTACATTGGCCCAGGTAAAACAGTCTTCCATATATCATACATCAATTGTGTGTGTGTGTGTGTGTGTGTGTGTGTGTGTGTGTGTGCGTGCGCATGTGTGTGTTTTCTCTCTCTCTTTTCCTAAGTAGTATACTAAAATAAAAGATATTTCTTTTCCAGGGGTTCAATGCATTTGCCCCACAAACAACTCAGGTGGTTCCAATGAATGAAGTCCAGCAGAAGGGATGGAAGACTGTCATCTTTACTTGAAATTGTGGGACATTTTTGAAAGGCAAGTAGGGAAGAAGAGAGAGGAAGTCACGTGTGTCAGACTTTGCCTGTTTCTCCAAGAAGACAGATCCTTTTCTTTTCATTTTTTTTCTGCAGGTCTCTTTAGATCTAATTAAGCAGTAAAAATATTCTAATTGAGTTGTGGGGCTGTAGTTCAGTGGCAGAGCGCTTGCCTAGCATGCGTGAGGCACTGGGTTCAATCCTCAGCACCACGTAAAAATAAACAAATAAAATAAAGGCATTTTGTCCATCTACAACTACAAAAAAAAATTCTAATTGAGTTGCGCTGGACTGAAGATTGAGCTGTATCTTGGTACAATTATATAATCTATGCTTCCAAATTTATCATTTCTTCCTCCAAGAAGATGAAGCATGTAAACAGATTCTCAGACGTGGATAGAACCGATGCTGTTGTTATCAAAGGGGAGTAAGAGATGTGTTATTCTACATGAGTATGATGCCCAGTCCATTAAAACATCCCACTCCTGCCCAGGAGGACCAGAAGGGAAGGCAGAAGGACCAACAGACTGATTAATAGGCAAGTTTTATTGCAAACTCTTAAGACTATAGTGACCGCTGCTTTTTTTGAACATGGGCTTTTGCTCAGGTCACTGGTGGAGCTGCAGACCTGAGACTGGAGGTGGTGACAGTGGAGGTTTAGCTGTGCTAAGAGGGACCATGTCATCAGAAGAGTGATGGCGCAGAGCAAGGCATGCATCCTCTCGTTCCCATTCATCCTTTCCCCACGTCCTCCATCCCTATGTACTTGACAAATATCGTCTCCCCTTGAATCAGAAATAAGAAACACAGTCTGTATCCTCAATATCAAACTTTTAATGTTTGGATTTGAGTTTTGAACAAGTTTTTAGAAAAACAAAGTCTCTTTTTTTTAACCCCCTCCCACCCCCACATTTTTCTCCCTTTCAAATTCTCTCTAGAATTTTTTTATTCGAGCTCCCTGGGGAGGCACCTGGACACTGTGAGAAACACTCCAGTTTCTCTTAGGTAGTGGGAGGGTACTCAATTGTCAGTTTTAAAAAATAATGATCTGTAGCCAATTAAAGAGCCGAGAGAGCCTTACGCTTGGAGTCTGTTAAGTGGGTGATTCCTTTAACCGGGTAATTCTTCTAAACGGGTAATTCCTTTAAGCAGGACCCTTCACAGCCCTGGAAAACTGAAGACCATCTAGGAACTCTTGAACTGTTTCAAATTGTTTTCAAATGGGTCTGAATGCTGTTGAGAAATGCATAATTTACGACCTTAACACTTGATTAGGTGTTAAACGACTGTCAGGAGAGATGTCCTTGGTAATCCAGTTATCATCTAGACTCTAATTATCGCTTCACAGGAGAAGTGAGGCTGGATAATTGAGAACCAAAATTCTTAAAGGGCTTGAAGTGGCCATTTTCTTATACAGTTAAGCAAATTATTTCTCTACCTAGAAGGTGTCTAATTGGTGCCAATTGATGGGAAGGAAGAAATGGTGTTATGCCATTCAGGAGTGAGTCAGGGGGCTCCAGCCAAGGCGATGGAAAGTTAACACTGAGTACTGAGAGATGGCCCCAGTTTAAAAATGCTCACTTTATTAAAATATGTGTTAAAGGAGAGAGAGAGAGAGAGAGAGAGAAAGAAAAGGCAAGAGAGAGCCAAGAGAAGACAGAATGTAATTAAGAGCTGATGACCAAACCTCTCCCCCGTCTGCCATTACTAAGGATTTTTCTCAGATGAGACCCCATTTCACCTTGTGTTAGTTCTCACGGATCACTATAAATTATTTAAGCCACAAATGCTGTGCCATCCATTAAACCAAGGATGGGGAGAATTGGCCAAATCTGCCTGAGAAAAGGTCCCTCTCTCACTGCATTCAGTAAGAAATAAGAGGAAGAGGACACAGGTAAAGAGATTCCATTCTGTATCAGTTTTCCAGCTTTCTCTGCCTTCTACTCCCAGCTTTCTGAGCAGCACTTCTGAGGGCTAGTGATATGGAAATGGGAGTATAAGACCTGATCCTTATCTCTGGCAATTTCCATTCTGTAAAAACAAAACAATACAACAGCAATGGCAAACTGATGGGAATATATAAATACCTTTCCTTCCAAATTTGGGGTGATGTGTTAGATGCTGGAGAGGGGGAGATCAGATAACCCTGGTTACTAATAAAGTTGATTGGAGCCTATGGGTTAGATTCGGGGCCAAATGGGTTTGCCTTTTTAGCAGGGAGATCAGCGGTTACCTCCAGTCAATGGCACAGCTAATCAACTGCAGGCATCCTCTGTGATACAGGAGTGGGGAGTGGCCGTCCACCATGGCAGAGAGCACACTAGAAGGCAGTATCCTCTGGTCAGGCTGGTTCCCAAGGAGCCTCCATAACTGATCAGATAAGTCATGGCTGCTTGGACCCGAGTGGGAGGTAAGGGCCAGAGTGTCATCCTAGTGAAAGTCCCTCTGCTTGAAAACGTGAGGTTCCTCCCTGAGGGAGAGGCCTGGAAAGGGATGTTAAGTGGAGACTAAATTAGGTGCTTAATTCACTGCTTTTATGGATTTGGGTTCAGAAGTGCAATTCTATCTATCCATGGTTCTGAAAACAGGCCATATCCTGAATAGTCCAGGGAACTAAAAATGCACAGAACCAACCCACCCCAGAGGAACTATCTTCTTATGCCTGCGATGTAGAAAGTGTGTAGCCTGCCCCGATTGTTAAGTGTCAATTTGGTACAGCAAACGTCATAGGGAGTGGGGCAGTTTTCTAGTTTCTTCTGATTTTTCTTATTTCCTTCTTTATAGAATATATAAATACTTTTGCCTGGCTATAAATGGCATGTTTACTACGGAATATTTGGAAGATACACAAAGATATAATGAAGAAAGTAAAAGCCACCTGTTAGCATTCAAAGATATCACCAATACCATTTAGTTTTTTTTTTCTTTTCTTTTCTTTTTTTTTTTTTTGTACCAGAGATTGAATAAAGGGGCACTTGACCACTGAGCCGTATCCCCATCCCTATTTTGTATTTTATTTAGAGACTGGGTCTCACTGAGTTGCTTGGTGCCTTACTTTTGCTGAGGCTGGCTTTGAACTTTCGATCCTCCTGCCTCAGCCTCCCCAGCATCTGGGATTACAGGTGTGCACCACCACACCTACTCCATTTAGTTTTTAAATTTTCTCTTTCTATACATATTACTTAACCACAAATATTCCTTTTATAATATGCATGGGGTTTTATATTCTGACATTTCTTTATATCCTGAAAAATTTTTTCATGTCATCAAATAGATTTAAAAATATGATTTTAGTGGCCGCATAAGAGTTCATTCAATGTGCTTCTTTTTGGATACTTATATTATTTCCACCTTTCTTGTTTTTTTTTTCTTTTTACTGAGAACTTGCTTATATGTAAATATTTGTGCGATTCTCTGACTATATTTTCGTGTAGAGATGTTAGGGTTGAAAGTTTGAATTTCTCAAGGCAGTAATATACTAGCAAAGTTTGACAATAAGCTTGAAGAAAAAGGAAAGGATTGATCTGCAACACTTGCTAATTTCTGCAGTGTAAATATTCCCACCATAGTTGATTTCAAGCTGCCAATGGCTTAATAACTTGGTTTACAAAATTCCTGAAAACTTAACAAATGGTTCTAGTGCACCAGCAGAACACTGCAAATCTTAAAATACAGCAAAACATTTGCTGTTTCACTCCAGAAACTTTGTAGCTAATTGCATTTTTCCCACAGCATGAAAGATGTTGTAGACCCAGACATTCTAGCAACTGTGGTGAAAAGTAAGTAAATTCCAAGTTCTTCTTTCTGAATGAAGTATCTGGTGCATTGAAATAATTTTTTCTTTTTCTTTTCTATTTTGGGTGGTATGGAGGATTGAATTCAGAGGTGCTCTACCATTGATCGACATCCCCAAACCCTTTTTATTTTTCATTTTGAAACAGGATCTTGTTATGTTGCTGAGGGTCTTGCTAAATTGCCGAGAATAACTCTTTCTAAAGAACTATCCCATACACGTAAACGTTGTAAAGGGAAAAAATTAAACTCAGAATTTGTTTTAGATTTTATGTAAGACCAAGTCCAAATATTTGCTCACCAAAATAGTCTCTCTGTTATATCTCTATCCTTCACATTGATGCTGTGCTATTAAATTTGACAGTTAATCATCTTGTATGTGCAAGAAATATGGCATCGTGGAACAGAAGAGGACCTTGCGGTATTTTGGAACATGGTGATTCTCAAAGACCCTAGCCGTGGCTCAGCCCCTAACTAACTCTGTGACCTTAAATAGACCCCTGCATTTTCTGTTGGTTTTCTGTGTGGAGACTTAATTCTGCTGCTTATTCTCCACTCAATATCTTTTTTGAATGTTTTTTCATTATTGCCTTTGGATAAAATCTCAAATTCCCAATATGCTTCACTGTTATATGGTATGCCAGACAAACGCTAAGGTTACTTCCAATGGGCTCACCTTTTGTTGATTACACCCCTGTCTAATTCCTCCTCTATGTGCAGTGGGGGACCAACGACTGGCTTCTAGCCAAAAAAAAAAAAAAATGCTGCTATGAGCTTGGGATACCACCCTGGTGCTAATGTTGGTGTTATCTATGGCTCTGGCTCTCAAGTCCCTCTTGCTCTCTTCCTGGCCTGACAACATGTCATGAACTATCTATGGAAAGACCACCTGTCAAGGAAACATAGGCAGCCTTTGGGAGCTGAGGGCTATGGTCCTGCTATCACAATAGACCACATTCTGCTGACAATCTGAATGAAGCAGAACTTTCCTGAGTCAAACCTGCAGATGAGAATGCAGCCTGGCCAACACCTAGGTTGCAGCCTGGTGAGACCCTGGAGCAGGGACCCAGCTAAGCCATGCCTGGGCTCCTGGCCCATAGAATGGTAAGATAATAAATGTGTGTGATTTTAAGAAACTAAATTTGAGGTGATTTGTTATACAGCACTGGGAAACTGTTACAAAGTCTCCACGCTATTCTGATTCCCTCTGTCTTCTGGTCCATGGTTAGCACAAGTGTTCTCTTTGTCCTTCCAGATCCATTCTGCATGCTCTTCCCTCCTGCTCTGGGACCCAGGATACTGACTTCTCGGGACTGCATCAACTCAGCTTCCTTGCCTTCTGGCTTTTGATTGGCATTAAAGTGAGATTAGGAAGGAGAACGGTGGCAAAGAAGATCGATCCTGGCTCTCTCCCTTGCCAAGCTGTAGGTTGGAAATATCTATGTTTTGCTACCAAGGGACAGGGCTTCCATCAGGTGGCTTTATCTTAGGCTCCAGTTCCCTCTCTGCCTTCCCTTACTGATCCCTTTGCATGATCCTCAGTTTTGGGATGGTAAAGTGTCCTTGCTATCCTTGATGCTTCACTATTCCTCCCCTTATTCACTTCCCTTAATCCTGTCCAAGACTTTATTAATAATCACTTCATTAAATTCTCCACAGTTACCCTGTTGAAGCATATCATTATTTCTTGCTGGTACCCTGAATAATACAAGGCATTGTTTGAATTCCTTAATTTCATACAGGGCCTTCCCACATGCTATTCCCTGGTCCCTGGTCTCCACTATTACCTAGTTCAATAGATTTCAAAGTATGGTTCTTGGAGCATCAGTATCAACTTGGGCACCTGTTGGAAATGCAAATTCTCAGGCCCTATCCCAGAATCAGAAACTCTGGGACTGGGCCCAGCCCTCTGGGTTTGAATAAGCTCTCCAGGAGATTCTGAGGCAACTTGAAGTCTGAGAACCACTGAAGGAACTTGGACTACTATCTTCTCTTTTAAGACCCAGCTTAAACTGTTAGATTTCTTTTCCTCCCTCCCTCCCTCCCTCCCTCCCTCGCTCCTTCCTCCCTCCCTTCCTTCCTTCCTTCCTTTCTCTCTCTCTCTTTCTCCCTTTCCTTCTCCTTCTCCTTCTCCCTCACCCTCACCTTTACCCTCTTGCTCTCTTCCTGCCCTCTCTCTCTTCCTTTTTAACCAGGGATTGAACCCAGGGGTGCTTAACCACCGAGCCACATCCCCAGACCTTCTAATATATTTTTATTTAGACACAGGGTCTCGCTAAGTTACTCAGAACCTCACTAAATTGCTGAGGCTGTCTTTGAACTCACCATCCTCCTTCCTTAGCCTCCTGAGTGCTGGGATTCTAGGCATCAACAAACTTAGATTTCGTTTGTTTCCTTTGTTTCGTCTCCCACACCTCTGTCTCTGTACTTCCAGTGTGTGTATGACCTGTAATTATTTGATAAAAATTGGTTTCTCCTGGCATTCTAAGAGCCCAGCATCTATGTCTATTTTAGGTGTTTGAATCACTCCCACTCTATCTGTTGTCTGACCTAGAGTGCAATAATTATTGCAATTAATGTGAATAATTACTTTTTAAAACACACTGAATGAACCATTTGGGTCTCAAACAATGCATAAGAAGATGGTTGGCTGGGCTGTACATTCAATGGTCAATTTTGCTCAAGTCAGCTTGATTAAAAGTTTGGCTCTGGGCAATAATTAATTCTAGTTTGCAAATATCTATATTATAGGGGTTAATTCTCACCCTTTACAGTAGTTTTTATCTATGCTTACAAAGTTGATGATTTATACAAATATGTTACATAACTGTTCCACTTTATAAATAACTTAAAACACAGTTTATATGAATTACTTTCAAAGTGCTAGCTACATCTAACAAAGAACACACATGCTATTGTTCAGCTCAAACCACTTAATCAGCTGTGTTAATCTCATATTTTTGATATATCCACCTATTCATCCCATCTATTTACACATTGCACCAAATATGTACTCTGTGTTAGGAACAGGGCTTACAATAGTATATATTCTATGGCAGGTACATTTTGCCAGACTTTTTTTTTTTAAATAGCAAACTATAGCCTAATCTTATGGATATAATGAAAGTGGGGGGCAATTATTCAATAAAACTTTGCTAGACTTGAAGTGGTCTTGTTCCTGAAAGACCTCCCCAGACTTCCAGGAGTCATTGGAAATTTGAAGAGAGTTGTGGCAGGGACAAACTTACATTTTGCAAGGGTCACCCTGGTTTCTGGGGAACAGAGTGAAGAGAGACAGAGTGAAGACAAAAACACTTGTTGGACATACATACAGGGATCCAGGTAAAGATCATATTGGTTGTGATGAGGGCAAGGGCACCACAAGTACAGGTGTATTCAGCTTCCAGATACATTTCAAAAGTAGAGCTGTTAGGCTTTGCTGACAGATGTGATCTGGAGTGATGGAGAAAGAAAGAAGTCAGGATTTTTGGCCCGTGGCCCTGGTAGGATGGGGTTGCCATCTAGTGAGGTAAGGAACACTGGTTAAAGAAGAAGGGGGCATGTGGGAAGTCTGAGACACTTCCATTATACATCACCACCAGTATTCGATGGAACAAACATCAGGTTTAACTAATATCTTAGAGAATTTTACAGTTTCAAATGCTGACTTCAGTATGACTGTGGATGGAGACAAAGAACACCCTAAGATTTTGTCCCTCACAAGTATGTTCTGAGGCAGATGTGCTTTCATTTGTAGGAGATCATTGCTCAGTATGGACTAGGATCTCTGCTTGTTCTTGGCTCACATTCCTTCCTTGACCTTCTCCTTTCTGCTCTGTATCACAGAAGGGTGGATAATTGCAGGCTGTGTTTTCTAGGGTCCCTGTGGGCTACGGGGAGAGCCTCACAGGAGACTAGAGTGTGGAAGGGAGGGAAGCCAGGCTGTTTCTCCTGTTCCTTCTCTATCTCGTGCAACATCACTAGCCATGCTGACACATCCTCTGTGGCTCTGCATCCCACTGGACAGACTCTCTGTGATTCTGGTCTCTCTCCTCACTCCTCACCTCCAGAAGTATTACCTTTGTTCTTGGACTCTCTGACCCACAGGGTCTCCAGCTTCATGCCATCTGCTTGGCTTCTCAGTTTAGTGTTTAGAGCTGTTTCTGTTTTCTCAATTGGATCCCACAAACCAAGATTCCTGTAGTAAGAAATGGAATCTGAGATAATATTTTTGTGTATACCATTCATTTCAAGGGAATCCCAGTGTTTGACTTGAGTTCATCTTTGTATTTGCCTAGTCTGTGACCTTCTCATCCATCAGATTGAGTTGGGCTGGGGGTCTAATATTAATCTGGCCTTTATACATTTTGCTTTACTACTTAGGAACAAAAGGATTGACAATAATCTTAAAAGAAAATGACTCCTCCTGTAGTGGCTTGAGAGGCTGAGGCAGGAGGATCATGAGTTCAAAGCCAGCCTCAGCAAAGCGAGGCACTAAGCGACTCAGTGAGACCCTGTCTCTAAATAAAATATAAAATAGGTCTGGGGATGTGGCTCAGTGGTTGAGTGCCCCTGAGTTCAATCCTCTGTATAAAAAAAAAAAAAAGAAAGAAAGATAGAAAACAACGCCTTTGAACTTTGATGCTTGAATGTCTTTTCTGCTATCTCCATCCTGCCTGGATAGCTCATATGGAAATATTCATTAATTTCCAAAATTTACCTTTAATAGTTCTGTTCTTTATTTTACACTTAATAGTTCTTGTTAGATTTTTATTTTTTGATTATAACACTTCATGTAAAATCCAAATCAAACTGGCTGAATAAGAAAATAAAACTTATTGATTCTTCAATTGGCCAATCCACAGATAATGATTCAGATGAGGTCTTATCCTAGGCTCAAATGATTTGTCTATAATCATTTTTTTTTTATTTTCCCCCCTCCATCTCCATTTCTTAGCACATCTTACTCAGAGTTGTTTCCATCCTAAGGAAGTTATCATGCATGGTCTAAAGTCAGGTCTAGGCAGTCCCAAGGTCTAAGTACTCTTTCCTTTTCACCTAATGGTGAAGAAACAAATGTTGGAATGGAGTGTCCTTGGTACTGATTGGCTCATATTCCACCATTCATATGTTAGGTCATGTTCTCAGCCCTGATTGGCCTGCCGTGGGTCCCACTCCCATTCCTGAATTAATTGCTGTGGCTAAGTCAATACAGTACATTGATAAGCCTAAAAACATACAGAATAGATGGGACACACTGATTGGTGTAAGCAAATATAGAGCTGGACAGAATGGGAGTGGGCATATTAAAAAATTACAGCTCCAAAATTTGGTACGTAAAAAAATGGATTCTACATAACATAAGGAAGTAAACTCTGCATTTCCAATAAAACCATTCTTGGTTTTACTTAGTTTACTTAATGCAGGAGTAAAACTATTCTTTCTTCAATTATAAATCAATTGACAATACATGTACAGGCATATATGCTTGGAAGGAGAAGACAAAGACAAAAGCTTACTATGTCAGCTTTTGACATAGTAAAAAAACACATCAGAAAATGAGCCATTCCCTAAAACAATGCACAATTAGAACTGAAATGATCACACCCAAATTTGGAGGAAAATGTTGTCAATTAAAAAAAAATGTATTGAACCCCCATGAGAAATGCAGCCAAAATTTCATCACTTCATTTTGCAAAATGGTAACTGTGGCAACTGAATATGCTGTAAAGGTCTATACCTCTGTATACACCTCAATTTGTGGCAGGTTGTTTATCTGTTATTCTTTTTCACATAGGCCAATGAGCAGTTCCATTGAACAAAGCTTCCTTTGCCCCCATTCCTATTTCTCTCATTTTTTTCCTTTTGGTTTGGCAGGTGCCTAGATTTTTATCTTTGCACAGGACAATGAAACAGCAGATGATCTGGTAAAAGCAACAATGAGAACAAAATCCCATGTACAACTGTAGCTTAAAATAAAATGAAGTGAACAGTGATTCACTTAATGCTATTCTTACTATTAAATCATAGCTAATTATTATAAGTTAAGAAGAAAATATGTAAGTCTTAGTGAATATGGTTGATTGGTTTAATAGGAGTGGGACTAGACAGAATTCTATTTTGGCATGTGCGTTTTTAAAAAAAAAAAAAATTATTTATTTATTTCCAAAGTAAACTCTTCATTTTTTTTTTAAACCTCAGTAGACTTTTGGATATTTGAAGGAGCTATTGTTCTGAAGAGCTTGCTGTTAAGATTTTTTTTTTAATGTTAATCAATTACACTAAATAATTTTGGGATGGCTTCTTTTCTAAAATCAACTTGGAAACCACCATAGAAATAACAATAGAATACAGAAAACAGAGCTATAATGAAACTTATGTCCAACTTTGTTCTCTAGCATGTTTGGGGGGAAATGTTTTAATCGGCTAAATATCTCAAAATGTGTTGGTTAAAACCAACAACCACTTATTATTCTTTATAACCTATGTCTCTGCATAGTAGATCAATTGATCTGGGCTGGACACTGATCTCAGCTGGGCTCCCTCGTGCCCCCGTGGTTTGCTGGAAGGTTGGCTGGGCTGGCTGGTCTAGGATGACCAGGGGCTGGGATGAAGCAACTTGGCTATATGTGTTTCCCTTTCCTTCCTAGTAGTTAGAGTTCTTCACATGGCAAAGGTAGGGTCTCCTCCAATAGAGCATGGAAACCTGGAAGGTCTTGAGAAGATCTGAACTGGAACATTATCAGTTTGATGTTGTTCTCTCAGCAAAAGCAATCCAGATTCGAGAGATGGAGAAATTGATAATTCCTCCTGATAGAGGTGGTGAGAGGGCACTGAAAACTCCCAGTGGACACAGGAGGAATATAATTGGGACCATTTTTATATTTATCTACCTCAAGAAACTTGACTTAGCTCAACTCACATGATAAACATCTTGTTTTTAGGGGGGAAGAGTGATATTAAAATAAACATTATGTGTGAAAGAAGTTCCCATACCCAATTTAGAAACAATCTGGTTTATTAAAATAGAAACATTTCCCCCCCACCACCAAAAAAAATCCTTTTTTTAGTTTTCTGATTTCTACCATTTGTTGACTTTTCCAATCGTTGTAGAGAGAAACTTTCATATTTAACTTATTGTTAAATTTTGATTATACTTGAATTTTTTGACCTTTGTAAATAAATTACTCAGGGGGGCTTTGATTTTTCATACTATGGGAATAGTTTCTATTCCTTTCAAGTACCTTTAAATGAATTGCCATTTATAGTGGAGTACTTGAAATTCTTTCATGAAAAGGAAGACCGTGATTCCCCGTTAGTCATTTCTTCAATTAATACTGACTGAGGGAAACCTCCTGAGTTTCAGAAGCTGGGCTATGTGTTCAGGATACAGTGGAGAGAAAGCAGAATTCCTGCTCTCATAGAGCTTGCTATCTAGCAGGGGGCTGGACATGAGAAAAGCTAAGTATTATAACAGGACATTGGAGAAACGGGTTGAGGGAGAGCTTCCTTTATACAGACAGTTCCACCTCCATCTATAGGAGAGCAGAGAAGGTGAAAATTAAGCAAAGGCTATTTTAAGGGCAAGAAGGCATCCCTGCAAAGGGCTGGAGGAAGAGTTTCAGAGGAGTGCAGAATTTCATGGGACCTCAAGACTCTTCCATGGAGTGTTTTAGGAATGGAAGCCCAGTGTCACAGGCACTGCCACTTCTCTGTCCTGTCCCTTTAGATCTATTACCTTCTGGGTACTTTCCCTTTCAGTAGCAGTATGTGTTTATCTTTATTGGAGGGATAACATCAGTCTTCCAAAATTCATTTTCATGCACGTCCTGAGAGCTAGAAATTCCAGAAATGTACACCCCAGTGTGCCAATGATTGCTGTGCTTGGGGATGTAAATTCTCCAGCTCCCTTGCCCCTGACTGAAGGCACCTCCTCAGATCTCACCTGTGGAAGTGGGTTAAAGATGATATAATTGAAACTTTGCTTGATCTTTCAGTTTTCTTCCCTTCTGGGTCCCACTTCCTCACTCTCCCATTGATTTTCCCTAGAATCCTTCCTAATGCATGGCTTTCACATGAACTCTTGTCTCTGGGGTTCCTGACCTTAGGCAGATAGTGACAGTGGAGCCTACTGAGAAGAAGGAGGCATGAGATAAGTTTGCAGGGACAGACAAACCAGGAAGATGTCATAGGCCAGAGCACAAGCACTGGAAAGACATAGCCTGACTTTCTTTAAAAAAAAAAAAATCACTCTGTTTGATAGAGAGGCTATGTTGGGGGAGAGAATTGGTTGGAGGAGGGCAAGAGTAAAATCTTGAATCAAATCCAGGGACACCTACTTTCCTTTGTGCTGACATTTCTACGAATTTCTTTTTTATCTTTTCAATGGGGATAAAATGATCTACCCCTTGGCTATGCCTCAAAGATGGTGTGAGGAGAAAAAGAAAAGTGATTTGCATAAACTTAGAGCTCCCTGGAAAAGAAGTGCCCAATAAAACCCACAATTATTATTGATAAAAATAAAAGTAGCAATGCAAGCTCATAACCAGTCTCTGGAGGATTTTCATATATTAATGGGAAAATAATGTGTAATATAAAAAATTAAAATAACTATTTCTAGGTTTCTCTTTGTTTCTAACCATTGCTGCTCCTTTGAGTGTTTGTACAGGCAGATACAAATATTTGTGCCCCAACTTGGTTCTCTCTGTGCTACAGATGAGGATCTTTTGGAAAATGGCAGTGATGATAACAACACTGCAGATTTTTAAAATTCCTCCTTGAGGGAGGGAATAGTTTATTTTAAAAGTAAAAAAAAAAAAACCCAAAAAACAAAACAAATAAACAAACAAACAAAAACCAAAACCCACAATCACAAGCTTTTATACATGGAGGCAAAACTGTTGTTGAAAAATACTGGTTTACACTCTAGATAAAATGCACATATCCACAGAATCCCATACAGGGCAAGCGAGTGTGTTTGTGTGTGTCTCTGTGTGTGACGTGTACAAGCATGCAAGTCTGGTAGACATTGTCTGCTCACTGGATGCTTTTCCAACCCAGTGTTTGGAAAGTGACAGATGGATCAGCAATGGCTGAGAAGCAGTGACACATATCTGGCCAGCATGGTTTTGATTGTATGTTGAGTTGCTGGCCAGCTACACACCAGAACTATTATTTTAGAAGGCTGGAAGAGAATTATCCAATATCAATGGGAAGAGAGAGAGAGACGCAGGAAATAAAACAGACACTCTATGTGCTTGGGGGATACAGCAAAGGAAACAAAGTGGGATACCATATCAATTCTACGTAAGAAGATTTCAAGTTCTCTGGAGTTTCTAATTCCTCTTCGTAGGAAGACCATCACGACTCCTGGTGTCAAATGGCTTTCAATAAAGCACCTGTATGTCTGAAGCCACATTAAACTGTCTGAATTCACTCCAGTGCTCCCCAAAAGCAATGTCTTTGAATATTTGGGTATAATTGTCACCATAATAAATTCTATTTTAATTATCCAAGTGTTTTAATCATAAGAAATCTCATAGCTGAAATAACGCAGAACACACAGTACTCTGGGGATTATAAGTCTCTATCTCCAAATAATTCCTGTAAATTCTTCTTATCCCTGTGGTTTTTCTGAACCACATACCAGGTATCACCTCAAGTGCCGTAGAAACGTGCTTGATGTGCGTGAATGTCAGAGGAACAGTACTGAGACTCAGCACCCGAGAAGATTAAATATTTCAGTAAAACCAGCAAGAACAATCGGGTCAATAGGAAAAAGCATAGAAATGTTTGCTTTTCTATTTCTCTAAAAACACCCTTCTGGTATTTTAAGGTGCATAGTGTTTTTAAAATATACTCTGAAGCTACAAGAGAAAGGAAGCAGATTACATTTAGGGGTAAGCCAATCAGGATAACAGCTGATCTTTCAACACAGACTCTGAAAGCTAGAAGATCCTGGAATAACATATTTCAAACACTGAAAGAAAATGGGTTCCAACCAAGAAATGTGTATCCAGCGAAATCAAGCTTCAGGATGGAAGATGAAATTAAAACCTTCCACGATAAACAAAAGTTAAAAGAATTTGCAGCTAGAAAACCATCTCTTCAAAACATCCTTGGCAAAACATTACAGGAGGAGGAAATGGAAAATAACAATGAAAACCAACTGTGGGAGGTAGGACAGTAAAGGGGGGGAAATAATCAAAGAGGAAAACAAACCATGTTTAGTAACATAAATAAACAAATATGGCTGGAAGAACAACCCATATCTCAATAATAACCCTAAATGTTAATGGCTTAAACTCACCAATTAAGAGACACAGGCTAGTAGAATGGATCACAAAACAAGACCCAACAATATGCTGCCTACAGGAGACACATTTGATAGGAAAAGACATACATAGGCTGAAGGTGAAAGGTTGGGAAAAATCATATCACTCATATGGACTTCGGAAACAAGCAGGTGTGTCCATACTCATATCAAATAAAATAGATTTCAAGCCCAAGTTAATCAAAAGGGATAAAGAGGGATACTACATACTGCTCAAGGGAACCATACACCAACAAGACATAACAATCATAAATATATATGCCCCTAACAATGGTGCAGCTATGTTCATCAAACAAACTCTTCTCAAGTTCAAGAGTCTAATAGACCACCATACCATAATCATGGGAGACTTCAACACACCTCTCTCACCAATGGACAGATCTTCCAAACAAAAGTTGAATAAGGAAACTATAGAACTCAATAACACAATTAATAACCTAGACTTAATTGACATATATAGAATATACTACCCAACATCAAGCAGTTACACTTTTTTCTCAGCAGCACATGGATCCTTCTCAAAAATAGATCACATATTATGTCACAGGGCAACTCTTAGACAATATAAAGGAGTAGAGATAATACCATGCATCTTATTTGATCATAATGGAATGAAACTGAAAATCAACGATAAAAGAAGGAAGGAAAAAGCATACATCACTTGGAGAATGAACAATAGGTTACTGAATGATCAATGGGTTATAGAAGACATCAAGGAGGAAATTAAAAAATTCTTAGAGATAAATGAAAACACAGACACAACATATCGGAATCTATGGGACACATTGAAAGCAGTTCTAAGAGGAAAATTCATTGCGTGGAGTTCATTCCTTAAAAAAAGAAAAAACCAACAAATAAATGATCTCATACTTCATCTCAAAATCCTAGAAAAAGAAGAGCAAAACAACAGCAAAAGAAGTAGAAGGCAAGAAATAATGAAAATCAGAGCTGAAATTAATGAAATCGAAACAAAAGAAACAATTGAAAAAATTGACAAAACTAAAAGTTGGTTCTTTGAAAAAATAAACAAAATCGACAGACCCTTAGCCATGCTAGCAAAAAGAAGAAGAGAGAGAACTCAAATTACTAGCATACGGGATGAAAAAGGCAATATCACAACAGACACTTCAGAAATACAGAAGATAATCAAAAATTATTTTGAATCCTTATACTCCAATAAATTAGAAGATAGTGAAGGCATCGATAAATTTCTTAAGTCATATGATCTGCCCAGATTGAGTCAGGAAGATATAGACAACCTAAACAGACCAATATCAATTGAGGAAATAGAAGAAACCATCAAAAGACTACCAACTAAGAAAAGCCCAGGACCGGATGGGTATACAGCAGAGTTTTACAAAACCTTTAAAGAGGAACTAATACCAATACTTTTCAAGCTACTTCAGGAAATAGAAAAAGAGGGAGAACTTCCAAATTCATTCTACGAGGACAACATCACCCTGATACCTAAACCAGACAAAGACACTTCAAAGAAAGAAAACTACAGACCAATATCTCTAATGAACCTAGATGCAAAAATCCTCAATAAAATTCTGGCAAATCGGATACAAAAACATATCAAAAAAATTGTGCACCATGATCAAGTAGGATTCATCCCTGGGATGCAAGGCTGGTTCAATATACGGAAATCAATAAATGTTATTCACCACATCAATAGACTTAAAAATAAGAACCATATGATCATCTCGATAGATGCGGAAAAAGCATTCGACAAAGTACAGCATCCCTTTATGTTCAAAACTCTAGAAAAACTAGGGATAACAGGAACATACCTCAATATTGTAAAAGCAATCTATGCTAAGCCTCAGGCTAGCATCCATCTGAATGGAGAAAAATTGAAGGCATTCCCTCTAAAATCTGGAACAAGACAGGGATGCCCTCTCTCACCACTTCTGTTCAACATAGTTCTTGAAACACTGGCCAGAGCAATTAGACAGACGAAAGAAATTAAAGGCATCAAAATAGGAAAAGAAGAACTTAAATTATCACTATTTGCTGATGACATGATTCTATACCTAGCAGACCCAAAAGGGTCTACAAAGAAACTATTAGAGCTAATAAATGAATTCAGCAAAGTGGCAGGATATAAAATCAACACACATAAATCAAAGGCATTCCTGTATATCAGCGACAAATCCTCTGAAATGGAAATGAGGACAACCACTCCATTCACAATATCTTCAAAAAAAATAAAATACTTGGGAATCAACCTAACAAAAGAGGTGAAAGACTTATACAGTGAAAACTACAGAACCCTAAAGAGAGAAATAGAAGAAGATCTTAGAAGATGGAAAAATATACCCTGTTCATAGATAGGCAGAACTAACATCATCAAAATGGCGATATTACCAAAAGTTCTCTGTAGGTTTAATGCAAAGCCAATCAAAATCCCAAAGGCATTTCTTGTAGAAATAGAGAAAGCAATCATGAAATTCATATGGAAAAATAAAAGACCCAGAATAGCAAAAACAATGCTAAGCAGGAAGTGTGAATCAGGCGGTATAGCGATACCAGACTTCAAACTATACTACAGAGCAATAGTAACAAAAACAGCATGGTACTGGTACCAAAACAGGCGAGCGGACCAATGGTACAGAATAGAGGACACAGAAACCAATCCACAAAACTACAACTATCTTATATTTGATAAAGGGGCTAAAAGCATGCAATGGAGGAAGGATAGCATCTTCAACAAATGGTGCTGGGAAAACTGGAAATCCATATGCAACAAAATGAAACTGAATCCCTTTCTCTCGCCATGCACAAAAGTTAATTCAAAATGGATCAAGGAGCTTGATATCAAATCAGAGACACTCCGTCTGATAGAAGAAAAAGTTGGCTACGATCTACATACTGTGGGGTTGGGCTCCAAATTCCTCAATAGGACACCCATAGCACAAAAGTTAATAACTAGAATCAACAAATGGGACTTACTCAAACTAAACAGTTTTTTCTCAGCAAAAGAAACAATAAGAGAGGTAAATAGGGAGCCTACATCCTGGGAACAAATCTTTACTCCTCACACTTCAGATAGAGCCCTAATATCCAGAGTATACAAAGAACTCAAAAAATTAGACAATAAGAGAACAAACAACCCAATCAACAAATGGGCCAAGGACCTGAAGAGACACTTCTCAGAGGAGGACATACAATCAATCAACAAGTACATGAAAAAATGCTCACCATCTCTAGCAGTCAGAGAAATGCAAATCAAAACCACCCTAAGATACCATCTCACTCCAGTTAGATTGGCAGCCATTATGAAGTCAAACAACAACAAGTGCTGGCGAGGATGTGGGGAAAAGGGTACACTTGTACATTGCTGGTGGGACTGCAAATTGGTGCAGCCAATTTGGAAAGCAGTATGGAGATTTCTTGGAAAGCTGGGAATGGAGCCACCATTTGACCCAGCTATTCCCCTTCTCGGTCTATTCCCTAAAGACCTAAAAAGAGCATGCTACAGGGACACTGCTACATCGATGTTCATAGCAGCACAATTCACAATAGCAAGACTGTGGAATCAACCTAGATGCCCTTCAATAGACGAATGGATAAAAAAAATGTGGCATTTATACACAATGGAGTATTACTCTGCATTAAAAAATGACAAAATCATAGAATTTGCAGGGAAATGGATGGCATTAGAGCAGATTATGCTAAGTGAAGCTAGCCAATCCCTAAAAAACAAATGCCAAATGTCTTCTTTGATATAAGGAGAGTAACTAAGAACAGAGTAGGGTCGAAGAGCATGAGAAGAAGATTAACATTAAACAGGGATGAGAGGTGGGAGGGAAAGGGAGAGAGAAGGGAAATTGCATGGAAATGGAAGGAGACCCTCAGGGTTATACAAAAGTACATACAAGAGGAAGTGAGGGGAAAGGGAAAAATAATACAAGGGGGACAAATGAATGACAGTAGAGGGGGCAGAGAGAGAAGAGGGGAGGGGAGGGGAGGGGAGGGGGGATAGTAGAGGATAGGAAAGGCAGCAGAACACAACAGACACTAGTATGGCAATATGTAAATCAATGGATGTGTAACTGATGTGATTCTGCAATCTGTATATAGGGTAAAAATGGGAGCTCATAACCCACTTGAATCAAAGGGTGAAATATGATATATCAAGAACTATGTAATGTTTTGAATAACCAACAATAAAAAATTAAAAAAAAAATAAAATAAATTGTATGATAATTTTAAAAAAAATACAATATACTCTGCTTGAAAAACATGTCGAAATTAGGCCAAACCATTCAGTGCAGTCTAGACTCTACTATAATGAGGATACTAGTTAAGGATGCGGATACATGTTAAGTCACTAATTTTTTAAAAACCCCTGAATTGAATAAGGAGGCCCCCCCCAAATCTAATTTGTCTTTCTTTTTTTCTTTTCTTTTTTTTTAGAAGATGGCATTATAGGCCTGGGTTATTAAGCTAAATCTTATCCTTGTTTTAGCACTTGTCCATTGGCTGCTTGATAGGGTGGGAGATAGTTGTGAAAGTTGGTTTTGAAAAATGGTAGACAGTGGCAGAGTATGATAGAGTGGCAGATGCTGCATTGCTGGTAATTACTACCCAATAGCTTTAGAGATCTCAGAACTGGTTCCCAGCTGCCTCTGCCCTTATTCTCTCTGGTCTTCATCTTCTGCAGTGTCTCTTCTATGATTCGGGCTTCCACGCAACTCACCCCCAACTGCTTGTACATTCTTACACTAACTTCTGAAGACTGCTTTTAAATGTTTACATTTTAAAAAGTGGCCAAGGATGCCATTTCCAATGTTAAAAAAAAAAAAAAAAAAACCTGGGCCCTAGAACATACTAATTGCTTAATAAATATGTGTTGAGTGAACGAATGAATAAAAACAATTAGAAAATATAACACAAAAGAAGAAATTAAGAACTGGTCACAAACTTACCTTGCAGAGATGAACAATAACACCTTAATTTTCCTCCTAAATATTTTCTGCAACTCTATAAACAAACAAACAAAATATGAATCACTTTGTCTTTACTCTTTTGTTATTTAACTGTTTCCTGAGCCCCTAAACATCCTTCCATGACAATACATAGTCTTATGCATCATACTTTTAATGGCTGCATAATAATCTGTTTTATAGAATATGACCACAAATTGTTTAATTAATGACAATGACATTAATTAAATTGACAATGTCACAATTTGACATTTCTATTGCTGGACATATTCATTTATTTTTTTGCTATTGTAAATAATGCTGTAATAAATAAACCACCGGATATTGTTGTTCAGTTTTTTAATACAATCCTAATAATTTCTTTAGGATAAATTCCTGGAAGTGAAGTATTTGGGCCAAAGAATATGTGCATTTTAACACCTATTGACAAATCACCTGTGATTTAGAGAGCAGATTTCAATATGGTATGAATTGAATCAATTTATTTGAATACCTCTTTCTTGTGGCTTTGATTCTAGCTCCTGAATTAACCAAATTCCCTTGTAAAATAGAGAAACAAATAAGCAGGAAATCAGAGAGAATAACCCCACATTATCTTTGAATTCTAAATTCAAGCTCAAATAATTAATCTAGGCCGTGAGTAGTAAACTACAGCCTATGGGTTAAACCCAGCCTGTTTTTGTATGGCCTGCAAATCAAGAATCTTTCCTACATTTGTAAGAAAACATTGAAAAGAAAGCAGGGGCTGGGGATATGGCTCAAGCGGTAGTGCGCTCGCCTGGCATGCGTGAGGCACTGGGTTTGATCCTCAGCACCACATAAAAATAAAAGATAGGTGTCCACCCAAAACTAAAAAAATAATAAATTTTTTTTAGAAAAGAAAGCAAAAGAAGAATAATATTTTTATATGTGAAAATTATATGAAATTTAATTTTAGTGTCCTTAAAGCCTTATTGGAATGCAATCACTTATTCCCATCCTGTCTATGACTGTTTTTGCATTAGATGACACTTCAGTACTTGCAACAGAGACTATGAGGCTCGCAAAACCTGAAATATTTACTATTTGGCTTTTTCCAGAAAAGGGTTTGCTGAATTCTGAGCTAGACATTAGGCAGTCCAAGTGGAATAATTCTAAACTCTAGAAAAATGAAATTTGCCATGATGCTGTCTCCACATTACCATTTTTAGAGACTTGCAATCATGAGCACTTCCATAGTGTATGGGTGAGATCTTGCCAACCTGCTACTGTCTTGACCTTGACCCTAGCATTTCATGACTGAGAAAATCTAGCACCTCAAACCACAAAGTACTCAGACGAGGGGTTTTCACGGTGAACATTGACAATTTCCCAAGTCCACAGTTTTAGCATCATTGATACTGAGTCCTGAGGGCATGCTTTGGCTAGTGTGGATGACGAGATGAAGTATGGCTCCCTTATTAACTTGTCAAAGTGCGGTGCAGCTGCATCATTTGCTCACCCATTTGCTTAACTTAAATAAAGGTTGGTGGTTAGGCTTCTGTTGCATTGTGCTCTCCTGCTAATTATCAGTGTATTTGTTTTAGAGACAATTAGCCACCTGGTTCATTCTCCCATTGAAGTCAGGTCATCATGAGTTACATCTGCTTTCAGGCCTCCTCAAGTCCAAGACATAATAAAAAGATGATGGCTATGATTATAAAAAGCGTGCGGGGTTGGGCATCGATGGTACAGCATATTGAATTCCCAAGGAGGATTGAGTCGCCTCATTGTGCTCACACAAGCTCCTTTCTGCCAGTCACAAAAGAAGAATGTGAACCAAGAACTCTTCGGTAGAGCCAGAAAACCTTTAGCAAGGGGCGAGAGTTTGCAAAGGTATACGCGAACAATGAATGGCTCTGCAAAGTGAGACCCCATTCCTCCCTGGGGCGCTCTGCTGACTCGATGAAAAAGTGACAAGTAAGCACGCTTTAGTGCTTGTGAAATTTGCATAAAATTGAAGTTGTTCAGACCTGTGGGTGTTGCCTTTTAAAAAAAAATGTGCCCTATAATGTGACATAATATTATGCATAATACACATTTGCTTTTATAATCCCATATGCTCTGGCAAAACTTAGCATTTTGGTGCGGAGGCTGCATTCTGCTAGGTCCTTGCTGAATCGCATTGAGGATGGAGGCATCCTTTGCAGCTATCTGAACCCAGGAACTGAGGATCTATGACACTGAGGCACCAGTATTAGATGGAATGTTGGTCTCTGAGCATGTGTACTGACTATGGAGAGGGAGATCTGATCTGTGAGGATTAAAGTAATCAAACGTGTCTTGGCTGTGGAGGAACTAGATTCCAAAGAGTGAAGTCAATATTGAACAACCTGATTTGGCTACCTTAGTACTAGTCAAGTGGAGACTCTGTGAACCTGCAAGTTGGGAAGAATTGAGCAACTGTGCAAGTTACCATGACAGGTCAACTGGACATACTCCACGCACCTGTCACTCTGTGCACCAGGGTGGAAAGTCACAGTGCATGTATGGTTTAAACTCAAAATCAGCAAGCAGCTTAAGCATCTGAAAGATGTTGATTTACATAAAACTCAGACCCTCCACAAAACTCTAAGAGATTATAGCTCTCACTACAAGTACACAATGAATTGTTATTTTTTTAATTTTTATTTTTATTTTAGATGTTGATGGACCTTTATTTTATTCATTTATTTATATGTGGTGCTGAGAATCTAATCCTGTGGCTCCCATGTGCTAGGCAAGCTCTCTACCACTGAGCCACAACCCCAGCCCAGATTATTATTTTTATTGGTTCTTTTTAGTTATATATAATATTAGGATACATTTTGACATAATCACAAAAGCATGGAATGGAATTTGTTCTAATTCAGTCGCAGAACTTCTTCTCCCCACTCCCACTCCCTCCCTCTACTGCTGTTCTTTCTACAATTTACTTACAGATTTTATTTTTAATTAGTGTCTTCTGGACATACTTGATGTTGAGATTCACTGGGGTTATTCATGTATGTACATATGAATATTTGGTCAGATTCATGCCACTATTCTTCTCTTATCCTGTCTCTCTTTCCTCCCTCTCAATCCTCTGGTCTACTCCACTGATCTTTCCTCCGTTTTGATGAAATTCTCCCTCTCCCCCTTATTTTGGTTTAGCTTCCACATATCAAAGAAAACAATTGACTTTTGACTTTTTGGAACTGGTTTATTTCACTTATCATGATAGCCTCCAATTCCATCCATTTACTGGCAAATGCCATAATTTCATTTTCTTTTATGGCTGAATAATATTCCATTGGGGATCTATCTATCTATCTATCTATCTATCTATCTATCTATCTGTCTATCTATCTATCTATCTATCTATCTATCTATCTATCTATCTATCTATGTCTTTTCTAGTTCTGTGAAAAATGTCATTGGTATTTTAATGGGGATTGCATTGAATCTGTATGGTGCTTTGGGTAGTCTGGCCATTTTGATAATATTAATTCTGCCTATCCAAGAACTTGGAAGGTCTTTCCATCTTCTAAGGTCTTCTTAAATTTATTTCTTTATTGTTCTATAGTTTTCATTGTGGAGGTCCTTCACCTCTTTTGTTAGATATGGATTTCCAGTTTTCCCAGCACCATATATTTCCCAGAACCATTTTTTTTTTGAGTTCAAGGGAAACTTTATTTAGTCTTCTTTTAAAAGCAACCTATTTTGAAACCAAGTTGAGGTTAAGAGAGAAGAACACAAAACTAAGACAAATCAGACGGACAGACAGATAGGAGAAGGTAGGTGTGGCCGTGGCCCTCATCAGATCTTCTCCATCTTAGAGATGAGGTCATCACAGATCCTGGTCAGCTCATCCTTTTCTTTAGTCCTCTGCTCCACAGTCTTCTCCAGAGAGTGGATCTGCATCTGTGCCTTCCTCAGGCTCGCCTGGTAGGCCAAGGCCTCCGCCTGGGCCTTGCTCTGGCCCTGGGTGATCTCCTCGTTTGCCAGCCTGAGCTTCTCCTCTGCGTGGGCCTTCAGTGCCTGGTACCTCTGGCCCTCTTTCTCCATCCTCACTCTGTAATCCTCTACGCGCTGCTTCAGTGACTCTTCGTTCTTGCGGTAACCTTCAAGCACCTCCTTCTGTTTCTTGGACCGCTTGAAGAGGTCAGAGAAAGACTTTTCCATGGAGTTCAGATCCACAGTGAGTTGGTCTCTTTCTTTCAGAAGCTTCTGGATTTCGGCTTTGGCAAGCTCCTTCTGTTTCTGAGTCTCCTCCATTGCCTGGCACACAAGCCCTTCAGACCCGTCCATGACCTTCTCCATCTCCAGGTTCTTCACTCGGAGTTCCTCACACCTGCTCTTCAGCTCCAGGTTCTCTTCCTGTGTTGCCCTTACCGCTGCATCCAGGTCCCTCTGGCTGTACTGCAGGACGTCCACAATAGGCCCGACAGACAGCGGTGGGCCTCCAGGCGCGCTCTCTCTCTCTCTCTCTCTCTCTCTCTCTCTCTCTCTCTCTATATATATATATATATATATATATATATATATATATATATATAAAATATATTCTTTATTTGTCAGTTGAAGGGCATCCAGGTTGCTTCCACAGTTTAGCTATTGTGAATTGAGCTGATATGAACATTGATGTGGCTGCATCACTATAGTATGGTGATTTTAAGTCCTTTGGGTATAAACTGAGGAGTGGGCTAGCTGGGTCAAATGGTGGTTCCATTCCAACTTTTCTAAGGAATCTCCATACTGCTTTCCATAGTGGTTGCACCAATTTGTAGTCCTAGCAGCAATATTTGAGTGTGCCTTTCCCCTCACATCCTTGCCAGCACTTATTGTTGTATGTATTCCTGTAACTGCCATTCTGACCCCAGTGAGATAAAATCTTAGGGTAGTTTTAATTTGCAATTATCTAATTACTAGAGATGTTGAACATTTTTTCATATATTTGTTGATCAATTGTATATTTTCTTCTGAGAAGTGTCTGTTCCCCTCCTTAATCCATTTATTGATTGGGTTGTTTTTTAGTGTTAATTTTTTTTCTTTATATATCCTGGAGATTAGTGCTCTATCTGATGTGGATGTGGCAAAAATTTGCACCCAAAATGTAGGCTCTCTATTCAACTTATTGATTGTTTCTTTTGCTGAGAAGAAGCTTTTCAGTTTGAATCCATCACATTTTATTAATTCTTGATTTTATTTCTTGAGCTTTAGGAATCTTGTTAAGGAAGTCAGGGCCTAATCTGGTGTGATGAAGATTTGTCTGCTTTTTCCTCTATTAGGCACAGGGTCTCTGGTCTGATTCCTATCTCTGTAATCCACTTTGAGCTGGGTTTGGTGCAGGGTAAGAGATAGGGGTTAAATTTCATTACCACATATGGATTTCCAGTTTTCCCAGCACCATTTGTTGAAGATGCTATCTTTTCTCCAATGGATGTTTTTGGTACCTTGCCTTCTATGAGATAACTGTATTTATGTGGGTTTGTCTCCGTGCCTTCTATTTTATTCCATTTGTTTTCATGCCTGTTTTGGTGCCAATACCATGCTGTTTTTGTTACTTTAGCTCTGTATTATAATTTGAGGTCTGGTATTAAGATGCTTCCTGCTTTACTTTTCTCACTAAGGATTGTTTTGGCTATTCTGAGCCTCTTATTTTTCCAAATGAATTTCAGAACTGTGTTTTCTAGTTCTGTGAAAATGTCATTGGTATTTTAATGGGGATTGCATTGAATCTGTATAGTGCTTTTGGTAGTATGGTCATTTTGATAATATTAATTCTGCCTATCCAAGAACTTGGAAGGTCTTTCCATCTTCTAAGGTCTTCTTAAATTTATTTCTTTATTGTTCTATAGTTTTCGTTGTGGAGGTCCTTCACCTCTTTTGTTAGATTGATTCCCAAGGGTTTTTTTTTTTTTTTTGAGGTTTTTGTCAAATTTCTTTTTAACCAGATTCGTTATTGGAGTACAGGAACATGATCACGTATTGTATGTTAATCTTGTGTGCTGCTACTCTGCTGAATTCATTTATGAGCTATAGAAGTCTTCTGGCAGAGTTTTTTGGGTCTTCTAAATATAGGAACATGTTGTCAGTGGACAGAGATAATTTGAGCTTTTCTTTTCCTATTCATATCCCTTTAATTTTGTTCTCTTGCCTGATTGCTCTGGCTAGAGTTTTAAAGACTATAGGAGTAGTGAATGTGGGCATTGTTGTCTTGTTCTTATCTTTAGAGGAAATGCTTTTAATTTTCTCCATTAAGATGATGTTTGGCTTGGGTTTGTCATATATAGCCTTTACAAGGTTGAGCTAAGTTCCTTCTATCCCTAGTTTTTCTAGTGTTTTAAACATGAATGAGTGTTGTGCTTTGTCAAATGCTTTTCTGCATCTACTGAGATAACTGTGTGATTCTTGTCCTTAACTCTATGTGTGTGGTAAATTACATTTTATTGATTTATGTATGTTGAACCAACCTTGTATCTCTTGGATGAAACCTACTTGATCATGGTGCACTATCTTTTTAATGTGTTTTTGTTGAGAGCCACAGCCGAAGGGGCCCCAGCAAACTTCCAGCTGCCAGCAAACTTCCAGCTCCCTGCTGATGATTGGCTCACAGCGGCCCCAGCAACATCTAGCTGATTGGCTCCTCTGCGGTGATGCTCATTGGGCTGTTTCCCTGCCCTTTCAGACCACGGAGCTGCTCATTGGGGGACTTTTTTGGCTCCGCCCACGTGACCCAGCCAATCGGCCTCAAGAGCAGGAGGATTTGGGGAGGTGGAGAGAAGCTTGTGTGGGAGAGAGAGGCTTGTGGAAAGCCGGTGGTGGCAGTTGGGCTCTGAGGGTTTTTCCTGAGGACCTGTGTGGTTTGGTGTGTGGTTCTAAAAATAAAGTTAGTTTCTTTTGACAAGTGGCTCCTGATTGTGCCCAGCCAGACTGCGGCATGTTTTTATATGCACTTTGCCAACATTTTATTGAGAATTTTTGCATCTATGTTCATCAAGGATATGGGCCTGAAATTTTCTTTCCTTGATGTGTCTTTGTCTAGTTTTGATATGAAGGTGATACAGGCTTCAGAGAATGAATTTGTCAGCATTCCCTCCATTTCTATTTCATGGAATAATTTGAGGAATTATTTTTTTATTTCTCTCTGATTGATACTAGTTCTTCTTTAAAGGTCTGGTACAACTCAGCTGAGAAAACATCTTGTCATGGGCTTTTCTTTAGCTTTTGAGAGCTGCTTCAATTTTATTACTTGATTTTGATCTGTTTAAGTTTTCTATATCCTTATGGTTCAATTTGGGTAGGTCATAAGTCTCTAGGAATTTGTTAATATCATCAAGATTTTCTAGCGTATTGGATCTAAGTTTTCAAAATAGTTTCTGATGATCCTCTGAATTTCAGTAGTAGTATCTGAGGTAATATTTCCTTTTTTTAATATTTATTTTTCAGTTTTTGGTGGACACAACATCTTCATTTTATTTTTATGTGGTGCTGAGGATGGAGCCCAGTGCCCCGCGCATGCCAGGCAAGCGCGTTACCACATGAGCCACATCCCCCGCCCAATATTTCCTTTTTAATATCTAATTTTGTTAATTTGAGTGTTCTCTTTCTTTTGGTTAGTTTGGCTAAAGGTTATCAATCTTGTTATCCTTTCAAAAAATAAAAAATAAAAACAACTCTTTGATATTGACCCTAATTGTAATTATTTCATGTCTTTTACTGGTTTGATGCTGTTTTGTTCTTTTTTTTTCCATTGGTCCTTGACTTGTAATGTTAGATGATTTATTTACCATCTTTCTATTTCTTTAGGAAGTGCTATAAATGTCCCTATAGAACTTCCTACATACTGTTGCAGAGATTTTGATACATTGTATTTCTATTCTCATTTGTTTCTGAAAAGTTTTTTTATTTCTTCCTTGATTTCTCCTGTTACCCATACATCATTCAAAACTGTATTATTTAATCTCCAGGTGTTAAGAGTGGTTTCTGTTTTTTATCTTACCATTGATTTCTAATTTCATTCTATTATGATCCGATAGAATGCAAAGTATTATTTCTCTTTCATTTTGTATTTGCTAAGGTGTGCTTTTTGGCTTAAAATATGGTCTATTTTAGAAAATGTTCCATGTGCTGCTGGGAGGAAAGTGAAGTCCATCGTTGGTGGATAAAATATTCTATACATATCTGTAAGCTCTGTATTATTAATTGTATTTTTTAGTTCTGTAAAATCTTTACTTAGTTTATGTCTGGATGATTTATTTATTAGTGAGAGGTGTGTTAAAGATACCCAATATTATTCTATTGTGGTCTATAATTCTTAATATTGATCAAGGTTTGTTTTATGTAATGTTGATGCATCATTGTTTGGGGCATAATTATGTACAATCATTTTATATCTAGTTGTATGATTCCCTTAAGCAGTATGAGGTGACATTTTTGTCTCTTCTGATTAATTTTGGCTTGAAATCCACTTTGTCTGATAGGATCATTGCTACCTCTACTTGTTTATGAATACTATTTGCATGATATGTCTTATTCATTACTTTCAGTGGTGGATGTCTTTGTCTGTGAGTTGAGTCTCTTGAAGACAGCATATTTTGTGGTCTTGTTTTTTATCCAATCTGTCAGCCTACTTTTTTGACTGAAGAATGTAGACCATTTTCATTCAATGTTATTATAAAGAGATTCTTTTTATTTTGTGCCATTTTGATATACTTCTAATGTATAAATTGGACTTAATTTTCTTTAATTGTCTATTTTTTTAGTTTAATTCATTCCTATCCTCATTTTCATCTTTATTTTTTGTTCTTCATGAAATATTTCATTGAATATGTTTTATAGTTCATGTTTTTCTGGTTATGAATTTTTTAGCTTCTGTTTATCATGGAAGGTTTTTATTTTATATTTAATTTGAAACATAATTTTGCTGGGTATAGTAATCTTGGTTGGCATCCATTTTCTTTTAGAGTTTTGTATATATTACTCAAAACTCTCTTAGCTCTTAGAGTCTGGGTTGAGAAATTAGTTGAAATCTGAAATGGTTTACCTCTAAATATGACCAGTTGTTTTTCTGTTGCAGCTTTTAAATATCTATCCTTGTACTTTATATTCGGCATTTTCATTATAACGTGTCTTGGAGTAGGTCTGCTTTGACTATCTATATGAAATTCTATATACCCTTTGTATTTGAATTTCCAACTCATTCCTTAGGTTGGAAAAATTTTCTAATATTATTTCATTGAAAAGATTCAGTTTGTATCTCAGATTCTTCATCTACCCTCATGATTCTTAGATTTGGTTTCTTTATGTTATCTCTGATTTATTGAATATTCTGGTTGTGGTCTTTTAACATCTTTTCTTTATGGTCAACTTTATGTTCAAGATTATATACTTTGTATTCATGGTCTGAAAATGTATCTTCAAAGTGGTCTAATCTATTGGTAATGCTTTCCATTGAATTTTTTAATTTGGTTTATTGATACTTTCATTTCTAGAATTTCTATTTGGTTCTTTTTCAGAATATCTCTTTACTGAAGTGACTTTTTACTTCCTGTATTTTCTCTCTAATTTCACGCTTTACATCTTCTTTTAGTTCATCAAACATTTTAACTATGAACTTTAAAGGTTTTATTCTCTGACATTTTCTCCACTGTAGTGTTGATGGAGTCAGTTGCTGAAACATTATGAATGGTTTGGGGTGGTTTATTCCTTGCTTTTTCATAATGTTTGTACATCTACTCATCTATTAGTATAATTATTTTTTTTTTAAAGCAAGGGACTACTTTGTGAGCTTCTTTCTCTTAAGAGTGCTGGATTGGCCAAATATTCAGGCATTGATATTTTAAGTCAATGTGTGACCTCTGCTGATCCCAATATCAGCACCCCTTTAAGAGATACCACTGAACCCTATTTACTATAATCATTGCAGAGCCAAGTCTCACACTATTCAACCTTATGAGAAACAAAAACTTATTACTTTTATTCTTCATGGTTCCTCAAATCCAGGTATAAACTTGTAATAAAGTTCTGGAATAGGTTGAAAAAATAATTATTAAATTTAGTAAAATTGCTGTTAAGTTTAAATGAAGGTTAAAAGTGGGATAAAAGAAAGATTTGGCAAAAATAGAAAAAGAGACCTAAAGAAGGAAGAAAAAGGAGAGAGGAAAATAATAATTCATAACAAGTTAGAAAGGAGAAAGGAGAAAGGAAAGATGGATGGTGGATATTGGAGGTAGTAGCAGAAAATATAAGAGGGTGAGTAGAGGGTAAACTAGATCCAGGGGGAAAAAAAAAAGATGAGAATGATTCCAATTAATGCTTTAAACCATTATAAGAAATATATTCATATGGTTTGAAGGTACACTGTTGGCTATTAGGGTAACAACTGTCAATCAAGTTAAGGAGTGATATACATGATCAAAGTTGACATCAGAGTGGTTTATTATAAACCATGCCAAAGTGAAGGGCATTCTTGTTGAATCTTCATTTGGATTTCATTGGGGATTGGACCTTTTGCACATGCCCATCATTCTTTGGCTGTGGATCCCTCCAGAGTTGCTCAAGCACAGGAGCCACTTCCCAGCTTTCTATGGACCTCCCACCAACTGGTTCTGGTTTGTCTACTAAGGGACCTGGGGCTGACTGCTCAGAGGGTGCAGTGTTGCATCTCGGTTGTTTCTATTGTGTGCAGGAGTTTAGGATGCAGGGCTCTGGAGTGTCCCTGTGATTGCTGTGGGTCACTGTGTACCTTCTCCCTTCTTCTCATGGTGGTATAGAGCCTGATGGCTGTCTATAAGCATAGGTCCTCTGGTTGTGGATTTTCTATGGGTGTTCTGTGGTGGGGAAGTGTTCCCCCAGCTGATGCCACTCTCTTGAGTACTAAAGTAAGGAGACTCAGGTGGTTCACCTGGGTTCTAGTTTCCACTTGGCCCAGGTAGTGAACAGCAGATGCTGATTCTCTCTGCTGACTATGACTGATGAAGGGTCCAGCCAGTGTGCAAACAATGCCTCTTCACTTGCCAGTTGATATGGTTTAGATGTGGTGTCTCCCAAAAGTTCACATGTGAGACAATGCAAGAAGGTTTGGAGGAGAAATGATTGGGATATAGCCTTAACCAAATCAGTGAATTAACCCCTGATGGGATTAACTGAGTGGTAACTGGAAGTGGGTGGGGTGTGGCTGGAGGGTGGCTGGAGTTAGTGGTTCATTGGCGGCTTGCCCTTGGGGTATATGTTTTGTATCTGGAGAATGGAGTCTCTCTCTGCTTTCTGATTATTGTGAGACCTGCTTCCCTCTGCTACACTCTTTCACCACGATGTTCTGCCTTACCTTAAGCCACAAGGAATGGAGACCACTGTCATTAGATTGAGACCTCTGAAACCATGAGCCCTTAAATAAACTTTTCCCTCTCTATAGTTGTTCTGGTTGTGTTTTTTAGTCACAGTAGTGAAAAAGCTGACTAAAATAGCAGTTGTGACCTCAGGTCAGGCTAGGAGCACTGACTCACCTCCCTCTGGCTATGGTAGCAATCTGGGTACATTCCCATGAAGCTTCCTGAGGTACTCAGGCAACTTCTCCTGGCAGCCTTTTGCTGGCTACTGTCACCATCTGGGAACTGGATCTGTCTCTTACTGGATATTAAGGTAACTTCCCTCCAGTACAGGTCCCACTCAGACTGTGGGCGGAATCAAGGGGGCAGTCCCTCCAGGCTTCTTAGGACTCAGGCAGTTTCCCATGGTGCCTCCTCCCAAAATCAGTGGTTGGGGCTAGTATGGTCCTGATAGATTCGCTTTACTCTGCTTGAAGCCAAAGCTGTCTTGCTGCTCAATCTATAACTGTGTTGTGCAGAGGCTGCTCAGAGTATCCAGCCTCTGTCTGGATTTGAGAAGATTGAGCAGAGCGGTGGGTTAGGCACACTTCCTGGCCCAGTCTGCTCCATCCCTCTCCCCTTGCTTGAAGTGAGGGGGAGGGGGTTTCAGTCAAGTGTCAGTCCCTCTAGAAGTTCTTTCTGGGTGGATTCTTAAGAGATCCCATTGCAGGGGACTTCCGGGTGGTTTAATTTTCAGCTGTCTGGACATAGAAAGATTCAAGGGGGTGACTAGTCCACCGAGGGCTCTACAAAATGGCTGGGGACCCCTGAGTACTTTTTATGCACGATTTGGTTTTAAACTGTTTGATCTGCTTCAGCGACACTGCTGTTCACATCACACTTTCATTTTGTCTGCCTTTCCAAATGTTTTGAAGTGGGTGGGGTTACGAGTTTTTCTGCTCCCTTTCCCTGCTGTGCCTCTCTCTGTCTCCCACTCTGGTCTGGGTTTGGAGTTAGGGGAGGCTGCACTTATCTTCTACTCTGTTCATCAATCTTCAAGCCTCTCCAGGTCTCAGACTTTGTAGCATTGAGTCTTAGAGCCTTTATGTTTTATCACCCACCTCTCAATTCCGCTTTTCCTTCAGTACCTCCTTTCTGTGTTGTGAGGAGATGGGGACTCGCTGCCCAGCTCCCTTCTGCCATCTCCCCCAGCCTGGCCCCACAAATGGATTATTCACGTATGCCGTCCAGTCTAACGGTAAAGACAACGCAAGCAGAACACTAGCTGGGCGCACTAAAATGGAGTTTTCCAAACTGAATTGTGGCAGAACACTGGTTCCATGGGAAGGTCATGTTGAGAATAAGATTCTGTGGCCTCATCATTTGGGGAGAAAGGCAGGGTCAGCTAAATTAACTTAGTTGAATTAAAAGTTTATGTATGGCTTCTAGAAGCTTCTAATGTGCTAATAAGCCTTGTGAAATACAACATTTCCCAAACTTATTACACCATGGAACCCATTTTTCCAGAGGCTCTGGCAGGAATAGTGTTCTGACAAAGGGACAAAGGCTTGTTGAGAAATATTGCTCCAAATTGTTTGCTCTAACTCAGGGCCCCAAAATCCGAGAGGAATCTGGGCTGGAAATGTGGTTCAATGGTTAAGAGCCACTGGGTTCAATCCCTGATACAAATACACATACACATATAAACAACAACAACAACAACACCAAAAAAAACTCAAGAGTGAGTACAAGTAAATAGTAAAATAGTTGGGGACAGAGGGGAGGGGGCTTATAAAAATCACAGTCAGGCAATAGTTCCAATTCGCCTGCCTTTTGTCCTTTTTTTTGGACTAGATCTTACCAGAGTTTGCACAGATTTTTTTTTCTTCTTTTTACTATAGCTCTGATATCTGAGCATGAATGGCCTCACTTTAAAATTTTTTAAAAATTGCTGCCTTATGGAGCCTTAGGCTATGATTTGAAATGGTAAGAAATAATTTAGTTAATTGAATTGAGAAGTAACCCCTACAACTTTTGATCACCTGCGTTAAGATCCATTAGTTTGAAGATAAATTGTGCAGTACAAAAGGCAAATAGGACTGGGTGGGATTGCCCTAATTTACTAATGCAGGAGAAAGCAATTCAGTCTGATTGTACATCACTGTTGGTGGCACGTGAGTCTTATTATTTGAAAATGTTTGCCAGTTCCAAAATAGAAGTAGAACATAAATAATGTGGATCAAGGGCAAATGCGAGACCACGGAGGTGACTATTCTACACTCACCGCTTCATGGCATAGGCACTCTAGAGAAAGGAGTTGAGGAGCAGCAGATACATACAAATGCACTGCTGTTGTCTGGGTCTATTTTTGTGTTGTGTTTTTCCTGCAGATTTTTGCAAGGCTGTTATAAACTGAATCCTGTTTAGCAATTATGATGTACTTCAATTGTTCCCACTCATTAAACTCAGATTTAAAGAATAATATCCACTTTGTTCCTTTACACAACTTTGTGGGGTTGGGGCAGAAAATATTTGAAATAAGAATTCTTGGGGCTGGGGATGTGGCTCAAGCGGTAGCGCCCTCGCCTGGCATGCGTGCGGCCCGGGTTCGATCCTCAGCACCACATTGTGTTGTGTCTGCCGAGAACTAAAAAATAAATATTAAAAAAAAAATTCTCTCTCTCTCTCTTTAAAAAAAAAAAAAGAATTCTTGGCAGAGAACAATCAGTGGTAAGACACCAAAGCTTACTGTACCTTTAATACATACATATCTCTCTTCTTTAAAAAGAACTTTGTGTGAGAAGCACAAAGACCACATTGTTTTTAAGTGAGAGGAGGAATGATATCTGATGAAAGTCAATTACAGACTGACTATATGCTATTTATTCAGACCTGAGAAAATGTATATCTTGAAAAAAAATATATTTGCTTACATAATCACATATCAGCAGCCTCAGAGTTTTAAAGCTATTAAAAACAGGGAAGGACCCAAAGGAAATTCATGAAAGCTTGATAGTGCATGAAGGAGGCACGAACAGTGGTTTGTGTCCTCTCCAGGTATGCTATTGAAGTGCCCACACTTGGAGAAGGCTGACTCTTAGATTGCTAGATGAGTGTGGTTTGGAATTTGGGGTCTGTGTTAGGACATGACTCCCTGGCCAGATGCAGTCTTTGAACCGTTATTCTTCAAAACTATCACCTTACACTCTGCTTGCCTCATCTCCTCTGGATGTAATTAAATAACTGTGCGTGTGGGTAATGGCCAAGTAAGGCATTTGGGAATGATGGGAAGGAAGCACATTCTATTCATGAACCTCTCAGATGTGTATTTTAATCAAAATCAGAAAATCCAAACATGTTGAACTCCACTGGTACCGGGAAATACCCCTGGGATGATATTGGTGTTTGCATAGTAAGAAATAAGAGGAAATCCCCGAATATCTCAAAATCTCTATTATGTATGTGTTTGGAGAAAGACAGAACAATGAAGAAATTTTGCATGAAAAACAAAGTGAAAATATTCTCTTTCCATGGCAGATGATGTCATCAAATTCAGAGCTTTCTAGGGGCAGGGGAGCAAGATGGTGGCTAAGACCCTCTGGCAATCTTTTCCCACAGACACACCAAGTTGGACAGCTATTCTCACATCAAACTACCAGCACAAGAGCTAAGAAAATCAGTTGAGAGACCATAGTGTCTGCTTTTAGTATGTGTGTATATATATACACACACTATACTATATATAAATGTACCCAAGAAGGAAAGTTGCTTGCATCACCCCTTCCCCCACTCCAAGAATCCCAGATTGGAGCAGTACTTCCTGATTGGGAAACAGAGAGAGAATTAAGTCCAGGCTTTAGACTTGAAACCCAGTATCAGGCTTGCCATGGCAAAACCCAGTGCTGGGCAAAGCCCCATGCCTTCGACCACCAGGACAATACCTGTGGACTGAACCTCTAGAGCTGCATTAGCCCAGGCACTGATGGCCTCCACCACCCATACCCCAACCACAGGTGGCACAGCAGGAAGAAGGATGCCACCTGCTGTGGAGCAAGGATAGGAAAGGTAAGCACTGAGGATTGTCTCTAATCCCTGTGTCAGGCCTTCTATGGTGAGACCAAGAACCCAATAGAAGCTCTTCAGCCAGAGCTCACAGACAGAGTGTCCAATCCAACTCCAGCATCAGGTGGAGACCTGGACACCAGAGGGACAGACCTGAGCTGCATTGGTTTGAGCCTTGCAGTGGATCTAGGCCACCCCTGCTGTTCTCCCAAGACCACGGTCCTCTGTGGCTGTTAGACTCAGGTATAATTCAACCTAACATCAGCCTTGATGGCCAAATGACCATCTCCACCACCCATCTTCTAATCTCCGGAAGAAGAGATATCACCAGACCAGTACTCACGAATGGGGTTCTAGAACTGCCCTGGCACCAGGCAAAGACAAGTGCCCCACTGGGACAGACTTATGTTTCAGCCTGCATCACTGCCAGTTGCAACACGGGTCTCTATCTACTCCTGAAACTGAGCAAGCAGGTCCTGTGGCTGTGAGACTCAGTCATAACCCAGTATGGCATCAGTCCACATGGCCAAGGGTTTACCGACACCAATACTGCTCTAAACCTCATGCAGCACAGTATGGTGCAAAACTCCATTTTCTGGGAATAGGACAGAGCATTAAGCATAAGATTTTGTCCTGGAACTTAGTGCTAGTCTGGTGAGACCTAACACTGGGCAGATCACAGAGGCTGTCATCCTCAGACCTGCTTGGGAATGGAACATCTGTAACTATTGTAGTGTCAGGGGGACGCATGTGGCCCCAGTTTCAGCCTTCTGTGTTAGCATTGCCTATGGCTGGTTGCAATGGTCTTGGGCTATAATCCACCTCAGAAATAGGCAACCCATAGCACCATGAACTTTGGTTCTTACCTAGTGTTGCGCTGGTCTTTGTGGGCTACGGGCTCAGGGTACAACACAGCTTGGTGGTTATGATGGCTGCAGGTGAATCTGCAGTGTCTGACCATAGGCTGGTAACTCTGAATGCAGTATCTGGGCCTAACCTGGCCCCAGAGGGAGGCTTATGGATATAGAATGCTCTCTTTAGGTACTCTCCTTTTCCTTTCTGAGCACTATATCAGCAGTGTCTTTGGGTCAAACTTAGGCTTGGATTGCCCTCTACTACTAAAGTAGTGATAATATACCACCAACAGATTTCTGGTAAATCTGGACCCTGAGCACCATTTAGTGCTGAAATAGTGGAAGCTACTACAGGGAAAAGAGGGAATCTGCTTAGAATTTCTGGAAAGACCAGTATAAACAAAGCCAGATTAGGAAGATTGAAATAAAAACCTGATCCTTAAATGCTCAGATGATGTCTCATGCTAATAAGCATTGTCAACTTTTGGAAAACTATGACCTTGCCTAATACTCAAAATCAGAAGTCAAAAACTGCCCAGGCAGCTATCAGTATGGAAGATAGCTATCAGACAGAGAATATTTTTAAGAGAGCTGCTTTGAGGAAACTCAGTGTGTTTGAAGAAAACACAGAGAAACATTTCAATACTCTAACAGAGAAAGAGATGGAAGCAATTTTTTTAAAAAGTGAACAAATTCTTGAGCTGAAAAATAGACTCAGTGAAATGTGATTGAAGGTATCAACAGCAGGATAGATCACACAGATGAAAGAATTATCTCGACATAGCTTATTTGAAAATACACAGTTGAATGAGCAAAAGAATGAAAATAAAAGAAGAAAGCTTACAGTAATTTTTGGTTAGTGTTAAAAAAGCAAGTGTTTAAGAAGGACTTGAGAATTAATGAAGTAGAAAGCCTATTCAAAGAAATAACAACGACAACAAACTTCCCCAAAGTAGAGGAGGATATAAATATTCAAGTATAGGAAGGTCAAAGGTCACATTTAACTCAACCAAGTCAATCCCAAGATATAATCAAGCATTCACATGTGAAAGGTTAAAAAAAAAAAAAAAAGATTCTCAAGGTTGCATGGGAAAGGGTGCCAAATTCACTTGACAGCAGACTTCTCAGAAACCTCACAGGCCAGAAGAAAGAGGCATGAGATTTTCATAATTCTGAAGGAAAAAACAAAACAGTCAACTCATTTATTTTTGGGGGGTACCAGGGATTAAACGTGGGCACTGGGCCACTGAGCCACATCCCCAGCCGTATTTTGTAGTTTATTTAGAGACAGAGTCTCACTGAGTTGCTTACCACCTCACTTTTGCTGGGGCTGGCTTTGAACTTGTCATCCTCCTTGCCTCAGTCTCTGGAGCCACAGGCATGCACCACCACGCTTGGCCAGTCAACCCATTTCTAAACTATCCTTTAGAAATGAAAGAGTGATAAAGACTTTCTCAGACAAACAAAAGCTGAGAGAATACATCTTCACTAGACCTGTTCTACAAAGATGCCATTAAAAGTTCTTCAAACTGAAAGAGACATTAGTGAGTAAGAAGAAAACATAGGAAGGCATAAAACTTACTGGTAAGACTAAATATACTAATTCAGAATGTGCTAATATTGTAAGGGTGATACATAAACCATTCATATCTTTAGTGGGAACACTAAGAAGCAAAACAATCAAAACAAAAATGATTTTAATGTTAAGTGATAGAGGGAAAGATGTAAATTGGAATATCAAAAATTCAAAATGTAGGAAGGAATGGGAGGTCACTGGAGAGTTTTCTTTTTAGTATACTTTCTCTTATTCTTTTGTTCACTTGTTCATGCCTTTATGATCATGTTAATTTGTCATCCTTTCAAAGTAGCTTGTTATAATCAAAGGATTTTTTTTTGTAAGCCTCATCGTAACTACAAAGCAAAAATCTATAACAGAAAAACCCAAAACACAAGCAAGAAATCAAAACATACTATTAGAATAATTCACTTAACCATTTAAAAAAGTATAAGAGAAGGAGAAAGAAACTACAACAAAACTAGAAAATGAATTACATAATGGATGTAGTAATCTTACCTACCAATAATTACCTTAAATGTAAATGGATTAAATTATCTAATTAAATGACAGAGTGATGGACTGGATTAAAACAACAACAACAAAACCCATTTGTTCCTTATAAGAAAACCACTTCACTCTAAGGACACACATAGTCTGAAAGTTAAGGGATGAAACAAATATTTCATTAAAATGGAAGGTAAAAAAAAGTGGGAGTTTTCATACTGATGTCAGATAATATAGACTTTAAAAGCAGTGAAAAAGAGACAAAGAAGGTCATTACAAGATGATAAAGTGATAAATTCAGCAAGAGGAAATAATAATTCTAAATATACAGGCACCCAAAATTCGAGCACCTGATTATATAAAACAAGTATTAATAGACCTAAAGGGAGAGATAGACTCCAATCCAATAAAAATTTGACACTATAACACCCCACTTTTGGCAATGGACTGATAATCCAGATAGAAAGTCAATAAAGAAACATCAAAGTTAAATTGTATCTTTGACCAAATAGACCTAACAGATATCAACAGAACATTCCACACACAGCTTGCTCATCAGTACATGGAATATTCTTTAGGATACTAATATGACAGGCCACAAAATAAGTTTCAATAAATTAAAAAAATTGAGATCACATTAGGTATCTTTTCTGAGCACAAAGCAATTAAGCTAGAAATCAATAACAAGTAAAAGTTTATACAATATAAAAATACATGGAAATTAATCAACTAACTTTTGAACAACCAACGGATCAAAGAGAAAATCAAGAAGTAAATTAAAAAAGTTTTAAGACAAATAAAAATTTAGATACAACATATTAAAACCTATGAGATCAAGCAAAAGAAGTTCTAAGAGGGAAGTTATAGCAATTAATGCCCTCATCAAAAAAGTAGAAATAACTCAAATAAATAACCTACTGCTGCATCTCAAGGAACTGGAAAAACCAGAACAAACTAAATGAAAGATTAGTAGAAGGAAAGAAATAATAAAGATCAGAGTAGAAATAACATCTTCAAAAGGATAAGCAAAATTGACACACTCTTACTAGACTAAGAAAAGGACAGGAAGACTAAAAAATTGGAGATGAAGAAGGAAACATTACAACTGACACCACACAAATGCAAAAGACCATTAGAGATTATTATGAGCAACTATATGCCAATGAATTTGATAATATAGAAGAAATAGAAAAATTTATAAACACATATGCCTTACAAAGATTGAATCACAAAGAAATAGAAAGTCCAAATAGATAAATGACAAGCAACATGGTTGAATCAGTGATAAAGAGTCTTCCATCAAAGAAAATTCCAGAACCAGCTGGCCTCCCTGAATTCTATCAAACATTTAAAGAAGAACTAACACCTATTTTTGTTAATTGTTCCAGAAAATATAAGAAGAAGGAATTCTTCCAAACACATTCTATTAGGCCAGCATTACCTTGCTATCCAAACCAGACAAGGCCACACCCACAAAAAGAAAACTGCAAGCCTTTCTTGATGAACACAAATGCAAAAAGGCAAACATGCTTAACAAAATCTTATCAAGCTGAATCCAGCAGCACAATAAAAAATATTATTTACCCTAATCAAGTGGGATTCATCTCAGGAATGCAAGGATGGTTCAATATATGCTAATCAATGAACACGATGCACCATATCAGCAGCATGAAGGACAAAAATGAAGGTTGTCTCCATTGATGCAGAACAAGCATCTGATAAAATTCAGCATCCTTCATGTTGAAAACACTGAACAACAAGGCACAGAAGGAATGTACCTCAACATAAGGACCATCTATGATAAGCCAACAGCTAATATTATGGGAAAAAACTTGAAAGCTTTCAAAGATTTAGAACAGGACAATGATGCCCACTTTCACAACTTTTATTCACCAAAGTGCTGGAAGTCCCAGCCAGACTAATTAGGCAAGAGGACATCTAAATTGGGGGAGGGGGATGGGAAAGATCAAATTATAACTGTTTGTAGATAACATATCTTATATATAGAAAAATCACAAAAGTGATACCAGAGAAAACAGCAACTAAAACTAATCAATGAGTCCATCAAAGATTTACTATGCAAATTAGATATCCGTATATAGAAAATGAAGCTACACCTTTACCTCTCAGCAGTTACAAAAATCAACTCAAAATGGGTTGATTGAAAACTTACATGTAAGACCTGGAATTACGAAACTACTAGAAGAGAACATCAGGGAAATTCTTCAGGACATTGGTGTGGGCACATATTTTTTTGGACAATCTCCCAAAGCACAAAAAAATCCAAAGTGAAAATAGACAAATGGGATTGCAAAAAACTAAAAAAGCCTATGTATAGCAAATAAAGCAATCAACAGAATGAAAAGACCATCTACAGAACTAGAACAAAATATTTGCAAACTATACTTTAAAAAAGGGGTTGATACACAGACAATCTAAGGAACTACAAAACTCAATGGCAAAAACCCATAAAAAATCTGATTAAAAATTGGGCAAATGACATTCACATGGTCAACAGGTACTTTAAAAAAATACTCGACACTGCTAATCATCAGGGAAATACAAATCAAAACCACATGGGATATTACTTCATCCCAGTTAGAATGAGTAGTTTCAAAAAGACAAAAGATAACAAGGGCTGGTGAGGTGTAGAAAAAAAATTATTATTAATGGGTATGTAAATTAATATATCCATTATGGAGAACTATATGGAGATTCCTCAAAAAATTAAAATTAGAACTACTCTATAATCCAGCAATCCCACCACTAGGTATATAGCAAAAGAAAATGAAATCATTATGTCAAAGAGGATCAACTCCCCCCACCCCCGTGTTCACCACAGCACTATTCACAATAACCAAGAAATTGAAACAACTTAAAATTGCCCGTCAACTGATGAACAAATAAAAACAATGTGGAACCTATATAAAATTGAATACTATTCAACCATGAAAAAAAGAACAAAATCCTTTCATTTGCAACAACATGCATAGAACTAGACGTCATCATGCTAAGTGAAGTAAGTCAGGCACAGAAGGTCAAGTAGCACATGGTCTCACTCACATGTGGAATCTAAAAAGTTTGATGTCATAGAAGTTGATAGTAGAATAGTGGTTACCAGAGGGTGGCCATAGAAGCAAGTATGAGAGATGAGGAAAGGTTGATTGAGAAGTATTAGGTTCCAGTTAGATAGGAGCAAAATGTTCTGGTGTGCTATTGCATAGTATGGTGTCTATAAAGAAAGAATGGTGTATTGTACATTTCAAAGAACTAGAAAAAAAGCATTTTGAGAGTTTTCACCCTAAATAAATGGTAAATATTTGAGGAGATAAAAATATTTAACTTGATTTAAATATTGTGGGATATGTACAGGTATGGTCCTCTGTTAATAGGTAAAACTGATGCTTCATGTATTAGTTAAAAATAAAAGTTTAAAATATTCAGAAATGTACAACTGATTAAAATTTCTTTTTGCTTTAATTGCTGATAGGTCTACACTAAATCTAATATTCACTTAAATTTTGGGTCTGTTAGTTTTCATCTTTTTGGTGTGTGATTTTCACTTTGAATTTCAATTCACACTCCCATGGTGTGTTTTTTATTATTTTTAAAAATTTAACAGCATTTACCAATATTTTGCTTTGTGTAGCCAGTATAGACAATTATCATTGAAAACCTATGCCACAAGCCAAATATTATAAATAAATAAAATTTAAAAATAGCTGTGTTCTCATGTAGAATATTCCAGGTAATTTCCTTTCTTTTCTATCTGGGATTGTCTGACAAGATTTTAAAACTTTTAAAATGTACCTTTGGAGCTGACTATTATGAATAACCATGACCTATCCAGGTTGTGAGATTTTAAAGGTAGGTTCAAGTTAAGGAAACTCATTTTCTTCCCTCATTTAGTCTTGTGGAAACTTAATACCTCCCGCAGAAGTTCCTCAGTGAAGCAGTTACTGGCTGCGACCTCAGGGACCCTGGGAAGACACAGGACCCATGCCCACCCAGCAATCTCCTCAGACAGGCCTGAAAATGCCCACTCATGGAAACAGTAGCCTCTCATACCAGGACCACAGGAGCTTTATAAGAAGGAGAGGGAAATATGAAGGCAGTCAGAGTTGGATCGTAAGAACTCGGCCAGAGGAAAACCAATGAAAATGAATAATGGGCCCTGAGATTCAAAATACCAGACGTTTTAAAGTGAGACTCCAGAGAACGGAGCCAGTTTCCACTCAGTATTGAGCACTACATGATAAAAGGCCTATTTTTAAAAATGGAAAAGGGAAAAAAAAATCTTAACCTAAAAGAATGTCCAAACTGTTAGATGGCTCACTGTCTGTTCCTGATAAACATCCAACACATCTTCCTCCAGTTCTAGGTGCTTTGGAGCTGAGTTATAAGAAATCCTCTGACCTTCAGGGGACAACCCAGAGTGAGTCCACTCCTGTTGATAGGATGCTTCTTTGAATTTCTTGATATGTGAAATGACTCTGGATGTCCTGTCCTGAGGCTTTCCATTTAAGGTGTTCTTCTTACCCACCTACTCCCCAAGTGAAGATTGAACTCTTGGTCAGACGTGGTAGCCATGGCTTCTCCCCACTGGGCCCTCGTAGTGACAACTGCAGAAGGCAGACTCCAGCTCTGGAGGAACTGCCCCCTTGATCGTGCCTCCACCTGTACTGGAGGGAAGTTGCCTGAATATCCAGTAAGAGACAGGTCCAGTTCCCAGATGGTGGTGGTAGCCAGCAGAAGCTGCTAGGAGAAGTTGCCTGAGTACCTCAGGAAGCTTCATGGGAAGGTACTCAGATTGCTACCATAGCCAGAGGGAGGTCAGTCAGTGCTCCCAGCCTGACCTGAGTCACAACTGGTGTTTTAGTCAGCTTTTTCTAAAAGCTGCTGTGACTAAAAGACCTGACCAGAACAACTGTAGAGAAGGAAATGTTTATTTAAAGGCTCATGGTTTCAGAAGTCTCAATCTAATGACAGCAGGCTCCATTCCTTGGAGCTTGAGGTGGAGGCAGAACATCATGGTGGGAGAGTGTGGCAGAGGGAAGCAGCTCTCATGATCATCAGGAAGCAGAGAGAGATTCCACTCACCAGATACAAAGTCTATGCCCCAATGATCCAACTCCTCCAGCCACACCCTACCACTTCAGTCACCACTCAGTTAATCCCATCAGGAGATGAATTCACTGACTGGGTTAAGGCTCTCATAACCCAATCATTTTTTCTCCAAACTTTCTTGCATTGTCTCACAGATGAGCTTTTGGGGGACACCTCACATCCAAACCATAAAAGGTTTTGTTTCTTTCTACGAAGTAGGTGGAGCTAGAAAGTATAAACCAGTGCCCAAGATTGTGCCCAGGCAGTGTGGCATAGAGATTAGGTTGCAGATTTGGGGGTTCTAATTCCAGGTTTGCCAAATGCTTAGAGTGTGATTTCAGCAATTGGCTTCACCTCTTAAAGCCTTTGTTTCCTATCTGCCAAAAGGGGATAAAAACGTAGGCACTTCATAAAGATGTGGGGAGGAGTAATAAATTACATCGTGTAGGATACTTAGCACAGTGCTCTGCACATGGTATGTGCAGCTATAGTGATCATTAACACTAAGAAATAAAAGGCATATGAAAGCTGGTTGTCCTGAACAAATGTATAGCCATCAGTCACAAATGTATGTAACACACACACACATTCATACAGCAATTAGGAAGCATTATAGAGCGGTGTGCTTAACTGTAAAGCTATCAAATAAAAGCCATGAAAACTAATGTGAATTTTAAAAATAAGGACATTAGTGTGAATGGCATAGAGAAAAGGTAATTGCAAACTGAGACTTGAGCTAGATTCTGAATGACTAGGACGGTTAGATGGGTGGACAGAACAGAGGAGGACATTCTGATATCAGGTATGTGGAAGTGAACATAGCGTGTAGTGAGAGAGACATAGAACGGCTTAGGCAGCCAGGGCAAGATGGCGAGTGAGGAGGTCAGGGGCAGGGCCAAAACAAAGGAGCATGGAGAGGGTCTTCTAACAAGGTCAACTTCCTGCTTGATGGAAATGCTCATAGCCACAAGCCGGTACCCAATCAGACAGACAGTTCCACACTTGTGCTCCTAAGCAAAGGATCTAATAGAAAAACTGAAACAGATTTGTGGACAGAGAGGGTACCAACGAATAATAGCAGGAAAAGCACGGACAGGGGAGGAGATAAGGAAAGGAAGAAATTCCAGAAACCATAAAAATTAGGAGCCAAAACTCCCTCACCTGATTCCCAGCTCTGGGGCCTCCCCTCTTCAGAGAAGTCTATTTCTCTTGCTTTTGCAATAAACCTTATGTTTGCTTGAGATCTCTGGGTCTTGCTCTTCAATTCTTTGCTGAATGGAGACCTCAAACCCAGCACCCCTAGACTGTAATGGTAGAAAGGACACAAAAAATTTAGCCAAAAAAGACCAGATGTCTTACTGTGAGGCATATGCCATGGCCAGCATGTGGTAGATGGTCCAGAAACATTATTGCTCTGTAGCAGGAGATGAAATGATGGAGGGACTTGGGTGTGAAGTCAAGTATTTGAGCCTCATGTATAGCAAAAGGCAAGACAAGAAGGTAACAATTTGAGAAGATTATCCTAAGGAGTTCAGCATGATAGACTAACCAAAAAAGAACCCAGAAACAGGGAGAAGAGTTATGAAATTACCGTGATAATAAAGATTCCAAAAACCGAGTATGGTGGTGCACACCTGTAATTCCAGCGGCTTGGGAGACTGAGGCAGGAGGATTGTGAGTTTCAACCTCAGCAACAGGGAGGCTCTAAGCAACTCAGTGAGACTCTGTCTCTAAATAAAATAAAAAATAAGGCTGGGGATGTGGCTCAGTGGTTGAGAACTCCTGAGTTCAATCCCAAGCACCCTCACCCCTCCAAAAAAAGAAAAAAAGAAAAAAAAAAAGATTCCAAGAGCTGAACCTCTCAATGAGAACAGATAGAGGAAGGAATATCAATAGAACTAAGGGAAACAGTTCCCTGCAAACACTTTCTACCCCATTATCTTATTTTACTGCCTTCAAAAGACTTTCACAATCTGCAAGTCCTTTGTTGACCGTCTTCTTTCGAATGTGCTTGGGAGAGCAGAGACCTAACTGCTCCAAGCACACCACTGGATGTGTGAGTTGTGTCAAGCAGCTGCAAGGCAGGAAGCACTTTTAAGCTCTATAGGACTGCAGTGGAGACTAACAGAAGCAGAGGAAAATTGAGACAAACTGATTTGAGACAAAATGTGACAGTATCCACGCATCTACTCATCCTTTTAACTATGATAGCCACTCAGTGCTGATGTGGAAACGAGGCAGATTGGTTGGTGGAGCCCAGAGTCTGACATTGGATGGCTTCCATTTACATCCCAGGATCGACCACTTTCTTACCTTTGAAGGGACTTTGGGCAAGTTCCTCTGAATCTCAGTCTTTACATCTGTACAATGGAGATCATAATAAAATCCACCTTACAGAGTTTATGTGAAAATTAATTGTAACATGCATGCTAAGTTCCTGACACAGTGCTTGGCATTACTAAGGACTCAAAAAATGGGACATCTTGTCATTATCATGTATCAGGCACTGTCCCACACGTGTAAGGTGGCAGAGAGACCTGCCAAGGGAAACACTCCAGAAGCCCTCAGACGTGCAAGTCTGGCGGTTGAAATGAGATGTGAGAGCAAATTTACTTTGACTTCATTCCCCATTGACTTGGGTTACTACTGGTGGCCACGTAACAGAGGAAGGAAGCAGTCTCTATAGCTATTTAAGTTATATTTTCTGCAAGAGACCCAGGGTAGCAAAAGAAATTACCATCAAGGAATGAGACCTGTAATACAGTTATTCCAGAAGGAATAATGGGACAAGCTGGACACTGCTTTTTTTTTTTCTTTTTGGAATTCAAGATAATGCTAGAAAATGTAAAATAATTTCAAAGACAAATGCTATTGGTGTTTTCTGACATAAAAAATTTACGCATTTAAATTTCAGGTACTGTGTTCCGCAGGCTCTTCAAATTGAATGGGTACCTGTGCTAGGCAGCAGAGAAAACTAAATAAAGCTCCAGATATTGTGCAGACTAACCCTCCAAATATTCTTTATAACAACTCAGTACACTTTTTTTTTACTATCAAAAAGATTTTATAAAATATCAAAGAAAAAAAGCAAATTTCACTGCTAGTGCTATTTCTTATTTGATGTCTTGCTAATTACTTAATTTTAATATATAAAATTTAATGAACAGGAAATAGATGAACTGGAACCATAACAATAGGACTTTGGGAGTGATTCGAATCTTGTTATTCTGCAAATAATGGAACCCAGAGACTGAAGGAGTTTTCTTCAGGCTCACACAGCTTCCAGGGGGCAGATCTGGAACTGGAATCCATCTGCAGATCTTTTTCTCCTTCACCAGGTAGGTGTCCTATGGGAAAGGGGTAAATATCCAAATGTCCAAATAAAGTGACACTGTAAATTCGTGAAGCAAATGGCCATTGCATTTCCACGATGGTTCCTGTGATCTGCATTTATCTAGTCGAGTCTTGATCATTTAAGGGCCAATGTAACATTGAGACACAACTGAGTAACTTTAGCCCCAACATGGCTCTTTCACTCAGCAAGTGGCCAAGCAGGAACCTGAGCATCATGAAGGTTTCTTTCTCCTCCCAGAACCAACATTCAATACATCGTTTGGTCTTCCTCTCCCACGATGCTCTTTGACTCCTTCCTCCTCTCTCCACCTCTCTAAATGAGATCTCTCACCTGTAGGACTGCTACAGTCTAACAAGTCTCCCCTCTTCTCTCCATGTCCCCTCCCAGCTTCTTCTTGCTCAGTCTATTCTTTGCCAGTGGCAAAAGTGATCACTCTAAAATAAAATCTGGTTATGTCAGACCTTTATCAATGACCCTCATTGTCCTCAAGATAAAATCCAAAATCCCCTCACTTGAATTAAAAAGTACTGCAAAAACTAGCTCCCATTAGGATCCCCTCAACCTCACTTATTCCTCTCTTCTCTCCCCTAACTGCTTTTCCTCATGTTGAATCTGTGCTGTAGCCATACCAAACTTTTTTTTTTCCCCAAAATGCATCAAGCTCTCATGCATCTGGGCATTTGCATATGCTCTTCTCTCTGCCTTGAATATTTTCCCTTTATATCTTCACCTGGTTAATTTCTAATCCTCTTCTAGGTCTTTGCTTAGACATCACTTCTACCAAATAATCCCTCCCTAACCACCTAAGCCATACATCTATCTGTGTAGAATCCTCCTCTCTGATCTAGTAGTATAGAACTTAACCATACTTTTTTGTATGTCTGTCTTTTGTTACCCTCCTTAGTCCATTATTTTCAAGGGTTGAAAATCCTGTACAAAATACTGGATAGAATCCCCAAAATTGTGGTTCCTGGTGGATAACCACAAATAGCTGGTAAGTGGGTGAAGGAGTTTGTCACTTTCTCCAATTCCTCATGGTGTTAAGAAAGATTGAATTGAGTTGAGGATGAGTGAAGAGATGTATGGAGAGAAATATCTAAGAACGTAGTTGGGGAGGTGGTAGTACATTTTTTGTTCTTCTCCTTCTTGTAATTTTAATAAAGAACAGGGCTGGGAACATAAAGGCGAATAGGATACTGTGTTAACGATAAACTTGCAGTTCTATTGAGTAAGACTTTGAAGTTGGTGCAATCTCCTTGTTAGAAATCACTTATGCTGCATTATGACTTGTGATTACTTTATGTAAGTTCGAAATTCTTCATAATATAAAGTTTAAAAGTGTACTCCTTTGCCTTTAATTCCAGAAAAATGAGAGGGGCAATCATTGGGTCAAGGGCAAATACATATATAATTGGCAAACAGGTACTGGTGAACATGAGCCTGGGTGAAGAAAAACATATTAGTTGTGTGACTATGGATGTGGTATTCTGAATGCTCAATGGTCAAGAAACCATATGGAGAGGGGGGATCTAACATTAAATTGCAATCATTTGTTATCAAGAAATGGAATCTTAAATGATTGGTTTTAGTGCTTATCTGTATTCTAGAAAAAAATAGTATATGCCATTATGTATCTTTAACCATGTGAATTTGTTTCTTAACCATTACTATATTTTTGAACTTCTGAAAATAAGCCACTGTTTAAGTGGGTTATTGCTAGAAAAATCACATCTTAGTCACTGTTCTCCTAGGAATTTCCTCAATCTATTTCCTAAAGGTAGAACCAAGTTCTTAATAGATTTCAGTTGAGAGGGTGGGGATTATTTGGACATTTGAACATGTAATGATTTGAACAACTTAACCAGCTTCTTGTACACATATACAGATTTGCATTCTAGATGGCTTGTACAATGTATTTTAAGTTTTCTAGCTTTTGTAAACATAGGTAAAATTATTTGTGACCAGAACAGTTTTACTGAGTCCAGTGTGTCACTGGGGCATGTTTGTGAAAATAAAAAGATTCTCTTTTAAGACAGGAGATGAAATTCAGCTTCAATTGTGTCTCATGAAGCCAATAAAGCTTCTCTTGGCAATTTTGGTTGGAGCCCAAGTATATCTGACTCATGGTTGGGTCTCTTATTCTGGTTATTCACCTCATTTTTCATAATTTACCTACTGCTGTCAAGAACAATCATCGTTTTGCCCAAGAGACTAGTAAATATCCATCGAAGCCAATGGATTTATAAAAGGTAGAATCCAATGACTGAATTCATTTGGGCAGATTCATCAACTGCTTCTTAGATGGTGCAGGGTGTTTTCAGGTTGCAAAGAGAGGAGTGCTTGACCAGAGCAAACTTGTAGTAGAGTTATAGACAAATAGGGAAAATCTATTCCAATGAATTTTTTTAGTATGGATACAATCTGTAAGAGACTAAGTAGCTATAATCTGTGAGACAAAACCCATATACTAATGGAAAGAACATGTGATTATAGCCAAAATCAACTGTAAGAACATCTATATCCAGCAACTCAAAACGAGTGTTTTTGTTGCTACTCTTCATCAGAGAACAAATACTGTGATAAGACAGGTATGACAATTTTTATAACTTGCTCCAGAGAAAGCAAGGTTGTTGTGCCCACCTCACCCAACTGTTTACTTTAAAAACGACTATAATCAGGACTAAGAAAATTTCTGGCTAATCAGGTCATTGGAATTTGGCCAAATGAGGATTCTGGAGGAAGAGTGTTCATGTGTTGGGCCACTTTGACTTAGGATTGTCACATAAAGTCTCAAACTGACCAAAGAAGTGGAAGCTGCTGCCCTGTCTCAAAGGGATTAAAATATCAACTTTATTAATTTTGTAAGAAAATACAATTTGAATTATCGCATTTTTTTTGATTTATAATTTTTCATCTTGTTTAAAATGTACCCTCTTTGGAATAATATGCTATTTTTAAGAGCTTAATGAATTTCTTAATAGGCCATATCCCTGTTGACTTCCAACTAAATTATTTAGAAAAGAGAGGAAAATAATAGAAGAGGTGTCTATCTAAACATAAACAAATATCTAAACAATCTATATCTATATTTGTATGTATTTTTTGTATCTTTATAGATTTATATTTGGTATGAAACTCATAACTACGGGCATTTTTTAAACCATAGAATTGCCCTTTGTATGCAGAGTTCCAGTGGATGAAACATAACAATTTTTGGCAAAATAATCCCTCTCAGTTCTTAGTTTTAAAATAGAACAATAAAGTTATACTCAGTTTGGAACAAAGCAGATCTCCTCCATTGACTGCTTAAGGTTGGTGATAATAGTCAGTAATGGTAGCATAGAAGACTAATTTAGTATGATGGCCTCATTGTGGCAAAATATATCTCCCCAACCCTGGACGTGGGACTTGATCATGTTCTAGCCAAAGGGACATTGGAACAGTTGTCTGGCTGTATCTGTGGGTTTCACATCTGTGGACCCAAATGACTGCAGATAGAAAATATTCAGAAAAATATTGCATGTGCACTGAATGCATATGGACTTTTTTTCTTCTCAACATTCTTTAAACAATACAGTACAGCAACTATTTGCATTGCATTTACTCTGTGCTATGTATTATAAATGATCTAGAGATGATTTAAAGCATATAGGAAGATGTGCACAGGCCACACGCAAATAGTGACATCTCACAAAAAGAACTTGAGTATCTGAGGATTTTGGTGTCTGAGGTCTCAGGGACTTTGCCTGCACTTGGATGGCTAGGTTTGCCTTTTTGTGCATCAGGGATTCCTTGGGAGGACAACATGTTCCATACAGCAGCCTCTGTTGTTTCAGACCAGGTCCCAAACTGAGAGACACAGAGCTGACCATGTGTCTCTGGCAATTGTTGATCCATGGAAGATAAGAGATAGGTAGAGCAGATCTGAACCTAACCTGCAACCTGGAATTGGAAGTCACCGTCCAACCTAGCTCAGCCAAGTCACGGTCAGCCTGCTGCTAGCAAATGGGAGAACCCATAATTGTGTTTTCAAGTCAATGAGTTTCAGGGTGGCTCATTATTCAACGTTATTATGGCAATAACTGACTAATACAGGTCATCTCCAGAGACATTTTTCTAACTCCACCTAGTATAAAAATTTCCCCAAATATTCCTTTCCATAAATATCTTCAATAGTATTTGCAATGTAATTTGAATATTTTAAAGTTTTAGGGAAGAATGTCTTTTCTCTGCATGGGAAGAACTGAATTGGTAAAAAGGGTGTTCTAAGTGATGTCTAGAGATGATATATATTGCTTTCTGTCTTCAAAAGATGTAAATGCTGACCATAAATTGTGCAATTGGAATTTGGGAATTTGATACTTATAGGAATTCTGAGAAGCAGCAGTAAATTATGTGTGAAGCTAGAAGTTTTCAGAAATGCTATGCCGCTTTTAAAATTTCTTCTCTTGGGTTTGAGTAAACTTTTCACTCATGAGCTGTCTAATTTTCCAAGGAGAAAAAAAAATCATATCACAAAGAATGCAAGTGTGAGGAGCAGTTAGTTCCAAACTGCCTGCTGCTTTTCAGCTAGGATTGTGTGCAGTTTATGTCAAAACACTTCAGCAAAGAAATACAAATACAGACTAATGTTTGACTTCTTTTGTTGTGTTGAACTGGAGCCAGCAAAAGTATTTATATATAAATCCACTTGTGAAATGCATAACCCTCTCAATGTGACTTATATGTTTAAGGCTTAAAGAGAATTCAGGTTGATTGACAGAAACTACTGCTCTTACAATGTCAAAATGTATGACTTTGCTTATGTGGAAACTTTTAAATTTGTCCTTTTCATTGAGGGATGTTTATCTTCTAATTAAGTGCTACTGCATTAGCCAGGAACATTTATTTGCCCTACTATGCGTATTGTAAAGCATAAGCCTTCAATACACCCATCCTCATTCCTCTCTTTATAAACTTGAGGGAAACAAATCCCCCGAAGCTCCAAGTGTATGCCTAAAATATCTACTCAGACATTGCCTGAGGGCAAAATAAATGGCTTAGCTGTTTTAAACTCTTGAACATAATGTAGGTATAAAAGAAAGCCCTGTCATATGAAGTCAGATATTTTCCTCCTCTTTCTAACAGTAATACCTACAAAACCCTGTTTTCTTCTCCTTAATTCTGTGAGGAACTAAGACACGCTTTTTGGAATCTGTGGTTTAGATGAGCTCCTGTGGATGGAATGAGCAGAAAAGAGCAGTAGCACATTGAATATCTTAGAGACCATGAAGGAATGTCATGTCTCCATTTTTCAAAAGCTGTATCCTCTTATTTTGTTGAACTCTGGTACCTTGTTTAAATTTTTATTGCATTCCCACATAGTGTTATGCATAAGTATATAAGAAATGCCATAACGGATTAGGCCAATGGTCCATCTTGCTTGCCTCTGAGGGATGTTTTGTGGGGAGCCAAGGTCGTCTTTCTTGACGTTGCTCTGAAATCATTAGGGATCGACAGAGCACATTCCTTACACTCCCTCAATATTCCATTATAGAACCAGCATGTGAGAATTTCCCCAAACCTTTTAAAACTTATTTATAGTTTCACTTTTGTTATGCTTTTGGGACAATAAGATCACTTATTCATATGAAAAAAAAATTACTTCTTTCACATTTCCAAAAGAGTAGATTCCTGAGGCCTTGCGTTTTGAGATTTGATGAATAAGTCCCTGTTTACAAAACTCATATCTTCATGATTTCCTAGAACTTAGTTATATGGTTGGCTTCTTCTAAAGTGACTCCCAGTTTTCTCCAGACCCTGTTATTCATAAACCTATGTGAACTTTCCTCTGGTTGTGCCTGGGCTGTGCCTTGCTTTTAATAAAAAGAATGTGAGAAAGGTAATGAAATATCAAACACAAGATTAGGTCATAAGATACTGTCACTTCCATCTTGCCTGCATATTCTCATTCTCTCTCTCTCTCTCTCTCAGCTTGCTTTGAAGAGATAAACTGCTACATTGTGAGCTGCCCTAAAGAGGATCCACATGGCAGAGACCTGAGGGCCTCTAGCCAACAGCCCTTGAGGAAGCAGATCCTGCCAGCAGTCACATGGAGTTTGGAAGCTGATCCTTCCTGAGCTTTCAGGTGAAGCCATAGACCCAGCTGACACCTTGATTGCAGCCTTGTAGAAGACCCTGAAGGGAAGTTGGGTGGTCACTGGGGAACGTTTTGAAAGTGGTCTACCACAATATAGACAGGGGCTATCAAGGTTCCTCTCTCAATATATTTTCACAGTATCTTGGGCACCAATCATTAGTCCTGCCTTGGGCACCAATCGTTTTCCACACTGGTCCTCTGAAAATATTTTGATTTTGGCAATCCTAAGGTGCACTCTCTCTCTCAAATCACTTACTGGCCTTAAAAAAAAAAAAAAAAAATGTTAAGCATGATCCTGGCAGATCTTGATATGGTGGATGTATCACTTAGTTATTTCTAATAGACCACATTAAAACAATGGCTTTGAACAATAACTATTTAACTCCTGATTCTGTGGGTTGGCAGTTTAGGCTGGGCTCAGCTGGGTAGTTCTAATCTGGGCTGCACTTCTTTATGCCTCTGCCATCCGCTGCTGGTCAGCTAGCAGGCTCTGCTGATCTTGGATAGACTCTCTCGCATCTCTAGGCCTCAGCTGGGATTAATCAGCCAACCCAGTTGTGTTCCATGTAATGATGATCCAGCAGGCAATTCCAGACTTGTCCACATGGCAATGGCAGGGCCCCAAGAAAATGGACAGAAGCAAGGCCTCTTGAGTCCTAGGCACAGAACCAAAACATCTGTCACACTCAACACATTCCATTGGCCAAAGCAAGTCACAAGGCCAACCTAGATACATGGGGTAGGGAAAGAGATTCTACCTCTTTGGATTAAAAAAAAAAAAATGCAAAGTCAATGGTAAAGAGTGTGAAGATGCAGGGAATAAATAATTGTGGCTTTTTTTGGAATCTACCAGTGGTCATGAGTTAATGTGGAGTCTCTTCCCATTACAACACAGAATGTCATTGTGCTAAGTGTTATTAATACGACCCACGTTGAATTCTTATTCCAGTTTTGCAGATTGCCATCTGTATGATTCTGTGTGTCAGTTTATTTATCTGTGCAGCGAGGCTACCTCCAAAGATCACTGTGAATATTTAATGAATTAATAGACATAGGGATCTTTAGCTTAGTAATTGCTAAAAAAAATCGTTGACTATTATTATTGAGATTGTTGCATCGAAACAATTGTTTACCTTCATATTTGTTTTTCTGCTTGGCCTAGACTCATTGAGGGAGGGAGCTCTCATGCATTTAATCTTTCATTAAAAATTATTGAGCATCAGTTCCATGCCAAGAGTTAGGAGCTGGGGCATAAATGACCCCAGTGGGACATGAATCTGCACCCGCGTTGCTTTCAGGACCACATATTTTCATTTCAGTATCTACCTTCCTCAAACTCCTACCTTTCATTGTCATTGTTTTCTTTCTTTCCCTTTTTGTTTTTGTGGTTTAGATCTCTGGAATATTTTCAAACATTTTTGGTGATCTCAGCTATATCCACTGATTTATTCTGTGTATGCCATTCTAGCCTTGCAAATGATATTAGATTAATAAGGCTTTGACTTCTGCTTCTATATTTCCAAGGACTCTGTTTATATCCTTTGAATCCAAATAATACAGAAAATTGGTTGTGAGAATAGAATTGGGAAGAATTTAACATGATATTCCAGCGATATAGAATTTGTGTGATCGACCCAAATGATGGTATCCTCTGTCTTTTCCTTCTCTTTGTGAATGAAGGTAGTCAGCACCCAGAGCCATCTGGAGGAAGATACTATCATTTTAGGCAGGGAGCAGGGTTCCTCTAGGCCTCCATATTTCCCTTTGCTTATTGGAAATAGTGCTGACCACCTTTCTTACCTATCTGTTGATAGTAAAAAGCAAATTAAAGTAGAAACAAAGCAAGTTAGAAAATGTCCTAACAGGGCTGGGGTTGTTACTCAGTGGTAGAGCACTTGCTCAGCATGTGTGAGGCCATCTGTATAATAAATTAAATAAATTAAATAAAGGTCCGTCAACAACTAAAAAATATTTTTTTAAAAAGAAAATATCTTAACAATATCTGTCATGGGAATGATCCCAACATTAATTAGGGGGACAACACTAGCTAGACCAATGGAGTTGAGAAATTGGCAAAGATCCCATCAATTCTAGGGACTTCAACAATCTTGAATCAGTCTAAAGATTTTTGAAAAATAAGCATACAATTTTACTTAATATTATGGCTCCATTCCTTTTCCAACTTTTTTTTTTCTTCTGCATCTTGAATCTAAATCAAGGCTGAACATGAAAGCTTCTGTATGATGTAAAATTACTGTTGTAGTAACTATAAAATGTCGCATGTACTTCATTTCTGTAAGTACAATGTGTTCTGCTTCACTTTTATTTTACTCTATTAGGTATGCAGCCTATTTGCCAGAGTGAGTTATCTCCTCTTAGAGTTTGGTTATATACCTAGTCTATTTTGTAAACAGAATTTCCATTAAAAATGAATTACTTTTCCTTCGAGCTTATTGATGGGACTGACACATCGCTAAATTTCTTTTCTGAGCCAAGATTTGTCACCCTGATCAAAAGTTGGCAGAAGGCAGTTCGTGATCATTCGAAAGGTACAAGTGGTTGTATGTGCTACAAAAGATTTTCTTAGAGGTACACTTGCCCTTGAATTTCATCTTTAAAGCAATTAACCGGCAGCAACAAAGAAACAGCAACTCCATGCTATGATTCCTCATATAATCTTGGCATTCACCAGAAACACTTTTCTTCATTTAGAGAGACGTGTTCTTCTGACAGACAGTCTGGAACAACGTGTGCGTATACACACACACACACACACACACACACACAATGAGTCAAGAGTTGGAATGTAAAAACACGAGACCCCAAACAGTAAGCTAAAAATGTGTTATTGGATGATGCTTGGCAGAAAGATTATATTGTCAGCCTTCTGAGATCCAGCCCATGACACAGATAGGCATGGCTGCCATTAGCAGTCACTCTCCAATACAACCAGAAAAGGAAGGAACAGAGAAGGATTGGTCTGGTGAGATTGTCTGTCTACGTTCAATTATGTCCGAGTTTTTCAAAAGGGATTTTGTTTTTGATTTTAAAAGTAATACAGGCTCATAATTTTAAAAATGAGAAAAATTAGTTGTGAGAGTAGAATTGGGAAGAATTTAGCATGATAGTCCAGTTGTGTTTATTTCTGAGTACAGAGGCTTATTGTTGTTCAACATATTTAATGACTTAGGTATTGCAAGTCCTTTAATGGTGGAATAAGATGATTTCTGTGGCCTCCAAGGAAACAAAAAGATTTTTTTTAGTTTAGTATTTACCCCATTGTTCCAAATGAATTAACATTTACACTATACTAAGCTTCATCTTCATGGCATTTTCCACACACACCCACCTCCCTTTAGTTTCTCAAAATGAAATCACATTAGGAAAGAGAAAGCCATATGGAATAGGTAAAGAAAAAAAGTGAATGTTCTGAGATGAGTTGGGGAGGTTTGTTTTCACAGATATGAGGGGGTCAAGATCAGTGAGACTTGGGCTGAACGTGTTGATTTGCAGAAGGAAAAAATGAAAACCTTTTTAATGTTGCACATCAGTAATGATGAGTAGGTTTCTAGAACAAACTCAAGCTGTGCGAAGTTGAGAGTAGGTCTGTAAAATAAAGAGCCTCCTGGGAACCAAGAAAAGAAAATCTTCTTGGTAACTTTGCTCTCATAAAAAGAGAAGTGCGTAAACAACAATGATTGTTCACTGAGTGGGGGAGAGACGATCATGGTTCAATCTTCCATGGATGTGCAACTAGGTCCCTCTTTAGATGGGGGAGGGAAGAGTCCAGTGACAATGAGTGGGAAAGCCACACAGCACAGCTCACAGGCTGTCCATCACGCCACACAGCTGAGGCTTGGGTGGGAGGAGGCTGGACATGTACCATTGCTTAACCAGAACTTAGATGAATAGACACCAAAGATGCTAAGGGTAAGTGTTGCTGTTCTGTTCCAGCCCTTTCCAAGCTTCAGAGAAAGTGATTTTGTATGTCCACCTACATGCATCTTTCCTTGTGCATTACAAAGTTCCACAAAGAATTTGGGTTCTTGTTCTCTGCCATTAGGATCAATAAAGGTCATATAGCAACTGTACTAGTTGTAATAGTAATAACGATGGCAATATGTAATAGCTATCATTAGGGACCGATCGCTACATGCAAAACATGCTAATGCTTTCCATGGATTATTTCACTGAATCCTAATACAACACTGTGAGGTATGACCTATTATTACTTCTGCTTTACTGATGAGGAGACTGAATTCTGAAGAGGTCCCCCAACTTGCCCGTTGTCATTGAAATAGGTGGCAAAGCTAGGAAGTAACCCTCTGCAGTTTGATTTCAGGCCTTGCACTTTATTGCTTACCTGAGAACTAAAAATAATATTCTCATGTGTTTCCTGCACTTCCCAGATGATACAAAGCATTCTATGCACCTCATCTTATTTAATCATGACAAAGCTAAAGAAGCAGGTACAAATATGATACCCTATTACAGACCAGGGAGTAACTTACCTGTGCCAGGTGAGCAAGTGAGGTTCCTCCTCTACTTAAGTGAGGTCTGATGAACCCCAGAATCAGCATCCTGGATCCTTGTTCTATATTGCCCATCTTATGCTCTTTTTTATGTATAAATTGAAATGTCTTTTGAGATAGGCGATGTTTTCTTTTCTTCTGCTTTATTTCCCTTGTTTCTTTTAAAAGCCATAACTGTGACTTACAGCCTGTTTTCTCTTTCAAAAATTATACTTCTTGTAATTCCAGTGACTTACAAGAATTGAAGGCTGAGGCAGGAGGATCACAAATTGGGAGGTCAGCCTCAGCAACTTAGTTAGACCCTGTTTCAAAATTAAAAAGCAAAAAGGACTGGGGATGAGCTCAGTGGTAAAGTGCCCCTGGTTTCGATTCCTAGTACTGAAAAGATTTTTAAAAAGAAAGAAAGAAAGAAAGAAAGAGAGAAAGAAAGAAAGAAAAAAGAAAGAAAAGAAAAGAAAAATAAATTACCTCTTTCCACTACAAAAGGAAAGACTTCATTGGGTGACAGGGTTATGAAAGATTCCCAATCCTAATGAGGGGAATCTCTCAACACTTTCACACTTCCCTCTTGAGCACAAACAGACAGCATACTAAATTTTTCTATTTGATGCTTGACAATGACCACTGCTGAATGCTTTTTAGGCATGTCAGAACCCCCGCAGTGCCTCTAAATGGTGGAGGAGTCCTCCTTGGGGAGAAATGTCTTTCTGACCCCAGCTTGCAATCAGTTAACCCCACAAAGCTTGGGAATTTAAAGCCCTTACAGTTTTATCTTCTCAGCCAGGAAAATCCTGCAAGATGCCAATGATGGAATGGAATAAGAGATGCAACTGGATCTGCAGATCCTCGGATCTCTCACTGACCTGTGTTGTGAGTCGATGCTCTTGCAGCAATCCCCCAGTGAATGCAGTGTGGCTGGCTTTTTTTTTTTTTTAAAACAAACTTCCAATGTCTAACTTTTTAATTCTTGCCATAACACCAGCTGGCTCGTAATTAACCGCTGGCATCATCAATATCTCGTCAAAGTTAATGAGTTTTTAACATAATTTTTAACTGCTCTGAAGAGGTTACAGAATTAAAAGAACAAGAATAATGTATATATTTATTCACAGACAAACAGAGCGATGAAAGATAAGGATCCAGCTCTAAGGCCTCACTGGGCAAGGAATTTGAGACACTGGGCCTTCCCCAGGAATCCAGTGGTCAAGGTAGAAGGCAGTCACAGCTGCGTGGTCTCCCACACCCCTGGTACTTAGCTAAAGTAGTATTTACCTTTGTTTGCAATTGTTTAGGCTTAACAGCAATTTAGATGCAAAGGAGCTCAAATGCTTAGGATGCCTCTCTATCTCTCTATGTCTCTGTCTCCCCCCCACCCCTCTAACCCTCTGACACAGAGAATTCACTGACTCCTATTTTGAATTTCATAGCAGGCTGCTTACTCCTCCCACCCTGCTCCACCTCAGGGCCTCAGCCCACCCTCTACCACTAAGCTACACTCCTGCACTCCCAGCTCCTTCCATCCTTTCCCCTTCTTATTTTCTTCACCCACCCACAGTCAGCCACTTTCAAATGATTGGAATAGATCCTTTTGTTTGTATATGTTGTTATAAAAATGTGTATCATTGTTTCTGAACATGGATTTTAAGTTCATGTGTATGATTTTTTTTTTTTGGTACTGAGAATGGAACTCAGGGGAGCTGAGCCATATCTCCAACCCCATTATATATATATATATATATATATATATATATATATATATATATATATATATATAGAGAGAGAGAGAGAGAGAGAGAGAGAGAGAGAGAGAGAGAGAGAGGAAAGGGTCTCACTGAGTTGCTTAGTGCTAAGTTGCTGGGGCTGGCTTTATTGTGTTCTAAATCTCATTCTCTTTTTTCTTTTATGTTCCACATGTTTTAATTTTTTTTTGTTGGTACATTCTGATTATACACCATAATGGGATTCATCCTGCCATATTAGTACGTGCACATAACATAGTTTGTTTATTCTCATTCCCCAGTACCTTCCCTTTCCATTTTCTTCTGCCTCCCTCTGATCCACTTGCTCTACTCCACTGATCTCCCTTCAACACTGTGTTTTTAATACCTGTCTGTGTGACTCTGTGTGTGTGTGTGTGTGTGTGTGTGCGCGCGTGTGCAACCGACTGTTGATTCTAACTGCTGCATAATATTCCACACTGAACATAAGCATTCCTTGGGGTTGCACAGCTATATTACTTATGATTTCCCACCACATAAGCAATGCTATCATGAATATTTTTATGTATGTGCTTTTATTAACCTCTGTGGAAATGTCTGAACAATCGCAGGGGCTGGGTCATAGGGTCTGACTAAACTTCGGTTACATAGCTGCAGGATCCTCCAGCAGAGCTACACATTCTGTATGAGCCCTGCGTGGAAATTCCTACAGCCATACATTGTCATTATCCTGACTTCTGATTTTTACCAATCTCCTCGTGTCAAGTGACATCTCAGTATTATGATTTGCCTTTCTTTAGTAATTCCTTGGAGCTTCTTTTTATGTATTTATCAGACTCTACTAGTTGTTTATTTGTTCCTTTTGCCCATTTTTTTTTTATGGGGGCTAGTGATATTTTCCTGTTGATTTGCAAGAGCTCCCCCTACCCTTCTTTTTAAAATGTATTCCACACACTAGACCCTTGATAGTTTTAGACATTATAGCTCTGCTCTTTCAAAGTGCCATGTGTCTATTACCTTTGTCCACAATTTTCTTCCTTAACTTAATGATCTTAATTTTGATGGAAGTATATTAATCAATTTTGGCCTGGTCATATGTGATTTTGGGGAGTTTGTTTAAGAAGTCCTTCCCCTCAATTAGATCCTGAAGATATCCTCTGACATTATTAAATTTGTACTTCTACCTTTTACATCTAGAATGCATCTCGCATGACGTTTGCCTTGTATCTGGTGTTAGGAAGGGATCCAGCTCAACTTGTGGCACAGTGAGCCAGGTTCCCAGCACCATCTACTGTGCAGGTTGTCTTCCCCTACCCAGGGATTTGGGTCCTACAGGTACCTCTCTCTCTCCCTCTCTGAATTCTCCATTTTCTTCCATGGGCCTATTTGTCTGTTCTTGCACCAGTGCCATATTATTTTCAATTATACTGCTGGTTTTTGTCATATGTCTTCATATTTGATAGAACCAACATCGTCCCTCACATTTTCTTTTCATTTTCAGAGTTGCTTTGGCTATTTAGGAACATTTTAAAATATACACTTTAGAATAAGACTTGGAATTGTTCTTGGGGAGAACTGATTTCTTTATAGAGTCAATTAAACTATTTAAGAGCATGAACTGTCTCTTGTTTTATTTTGATCTTTTGTGTACTTTAATATAATTATATGTTTTCATTCATTGAGGTCTCATGTACTTACTCATTTTTAACTTAATTTCTGAGTTTTAGCTTTTCTGTGAACCATTAGTGCTTTTTTTCAAAGGTCCAAGTTTAGTCCCTTAGAATGAGAATATATCATTCAGTGTTGTTTGAAAGTGCCCCGACTGGTGTTGAACTAGTTATGAATGAGTCCTGTGAAGCTGTCATTAAAAATAAAAAGGACAGGGATCCAATCCTCTAGAGATTTTGATTTGGTCTTTTGAAATAGTTTTAGAAATCTGAATCTTTAATAGTTCTCAGGTTATTCTGATGGGCAACCATATTTGGGAAACACTATTCATTGTGCTCAAAGACGATTTTTGAGGGTCTTTAAAGATGATACTTCCTTCTTTACATTTGAAAGAATGCTCCAAGAAAAGGTAATTCTGAGATAAGAAGGAAATATGAATCCACACTGGTAATTAGAAATATAGATTCATCACTAATTTATTGTACATTGTTTTATCTTTAATGCCTTAGATTAAAAGCACGCCTGGTACTCTCTGAATACCATTTAAAAGCAAATTTATTAAAGTATTTCAGGACAACCCCATAATGTGCAATTTATTCTTCTTTTTTTTCAAGCCCAATAAACAAAACATGGCAGCTATCATTGTGATGATGACTGCTAGATGGTTAGCAAATTGAAGTCTGTATCAGTTTTGAGATGCAAATTGCTCTCAACCAGGGTAGTACAATGCATAATATCTTAACCTCTCCTTGAATGAAGTTTACTGAAATGAATTTCATCAATGGCAAATCAACAAGAAGACTGTTCTTTCTCTCAGGAGCAAATGGGCAACAGGGAAGATGGATGGTTTTGTGGAAGTGTATAATTATCTGTTCTAGCTATCCTAAAACTTTAATAAGTAAGCCCTTAAATGTCATTTGGAGAAAGGTGGATCAATTGCTTGTCTGCTTGCTCCTCTGATCTATCATATTTTATAGGGGCATATTAAAGACTTTGTTGAGGCAACAAAATTGTATTTCAGGATGGAAATGAAGGCAGTCTTCAAGGGACTGAAAGAATGTACTGAGCATCTGAGCCTCATGTGATGGATAGTAATTACGCTGAGATATATTCTTGTTGTCCTAAAAGCATTTATGAGATTGCCTTCAAGTGCCATTGGCAGATTGTTTATCTCACACTCCCCCCCCACCCCATTTAAATTCCAAATTTATAAAATATATAAGGAATTTATGAACATTCTTTATTCATTGAAAGACCAAAATTCATTTGATCTTTTTAGGGCTAAGTCACTGTGAAGGCTTAATTTCCATTGCTTGAATATAATCCTTTCTTTATAGTTGTTAGCTCCTCAGATTCTTTAGCCTGGTGAAATTCCTGGGGATGAACAGAATGTCACAGTTGATGGATTTCATGGAAATGGCAAGTATCTATAGAGGGAAATTTCAAATTAAATTTGTGATAGGAAGTTTTAAGACAAAATGTGCCATACTGATAAATCTAGAAGGAAGACAAAGTATCCTTTATAAACCTTCCCAGAGCACTTTGTCCAGTTCCTTCCTGTTCAGAGACATTGTAGCAGAAGACACCTATAATCTGTATCAATACTGACATTCGATATATGGTTGACCATAAGTATCCATGGGTTCCACATCCTTGGATTCCACTAAGTACAGAGCAGAAGTATGTAGAAAAAAAATAAGTGTCTATTCTGAACATGGACAGACATTTTCCTTGTCTAAACAATTCAATATAGCAACAATTTACATAGCATTTACATTGTATTAGATATTATAAGTAATTTAGAGATGACTTTAGGCATATGCAAATACCATCCTAATTTATATAAGTGACTTCAGTATCCACAAAGTCTTGATATTTGCTGGGGGTTCTGGGTTCTGAAACCAATCCTTCATGGATACTAAGGGACAAAAACAAACAAACAAACAAACAAATAAATAAATAGCATTCATTATTTACAATGTCACCATTTTTGAGCCATGGCTAACAATACTTGACATTTCTCTAATGTTTGCAAATTTCAAAGCATTTAAAAAAAATGATTTTCACATTTGAGCTTCCCAGTAACTCTGTGACCTGTGTATTATTAATCCCATAGCATGGATGTGAATACTCGGCCAAGGAAACAGTGAATATATCTTAAACTCAAGTTTGCTGACTCCAAATTTCTCCAGCACCGTTAACCTGATTGATAAAATATTTTCCCTTTCATTGATCCTATTTTTCTTACTTAGGAGTTGAGAGCAGAGTTTGGCAAACTTCCTGTAAAGGGCCAGGTAGTAAGCACAGACATTGCTCTGTGGGCCAGACAGACTACACCGTGGCTACGCACCTCTGCCACTATAGTGAGAAAGCAGCGTTGGCCAAACCTTGAAAAGAGTAGACTAGATGTGGCTGCATTCCAATGAAAATTTGTTTGCAAAACCAGGCTGAGGCTGGCCAGAGTTAGTACCTGGAGCTGTAGTTTGCTGACACCTGAATCTTACAAAGAAAGAAAGGAAAGAGACCATGAACCCAGCCCAGGCATGTTTCAGTCTTCACACTCTCTGGGTCCCCCTAGCTTGTGTTTCTGCATGGAGATGCCTCACACGTTTTGACTGCAGATTTCATGGAAGGGATTACATTGCACGTCGTGCCACAAAACTCTCTAAATGTCACATATGAACATTTCTTCTATTTCCCCACAGCAGCTGTCATCTTTCTCAGGCTCTCCTGTCTTTTCTTAGAAAGGCAGATCTTTCTTTCGGAAGCTTCCTGTCCCCAATGATGCTTGAATTTGCTACCTACCTGTATCTTTCTACTTGTTTTTCTTCCTCCTCTGCAACCCTGCCAGATATCTTCTTTCAGCACCAAAAGATGGGTCCCAGGATCAGGTAGAAGGAGAAGTGATTGTTAATTTCCATGTTTTTTCCTGCTTAATGTTTATAAAGTACTTGGCCCACAGTGAATGTTTACGAAATGGCAATTGTTTTTGTATTATTAGGTGCATAGTCAAAAGTTTGGAAGGCTGTAAAGTACTAAACAAATTTAAGACATTAAATTGTCTGTTTTTACTGTGTTTTGACTGTAGCCATTTTTATCAAGTCCAGAGGGCTTGGAAGCCTTGGATTTAGGACTTACTACAACAATGGCTTTCCTGGTTGCTCAGGGGTTTCTGAGTATAATCTACTCCTGAAAATTATGCTAGTTTTCCCCACAGAAGAGATTTGCCTGTTTTGTGTTAACTAAAACACTAAAGCATTTTGCTTAAAGATTTCGTGACTTGAAGATCTTCAAGCTGACAGCTGACTCAGTGGGACCTGCCTCATGGAGCTACATGAAAATAGAGTGTCAAACATGTTTACAGCCAGTCATTTGTCAGAACAAGACTTTGTGGCTAGTACTGATTTTTCCTCTAATGTTAAGATTTCAGCTCATTTTCTAAATACTTATCCGATGATAACAGATTATCACAATATTTTAGCGCAAACTGTCACGTGCAACAAATACTACAATGAAAGTCACTGCACATTTCTCAATCATTTTCAAAGCAACCCGGTATGCATTCATTTAAGTAAATGTTTTAGCAACTGCTTATTATATTGCCAAATACCACATGGTAAAGCATAGTTTATACTCCTGAGGAGTACAGCTCAACCGGAGAGACATGCTAGCTGTGGAACAGTCTTTAATTACTGTATCTACAAAATTGGGTGCTCCCATGACTCCGGGTACTGCAGGTTCAAGGAGAGTTTCATCGTTTCAAAACCATGTTGATGTGGTTTACAAAGCACATAAGATTAAAAAAAAACAACAAAATAAAACAAAAACTAAGTATTGAAGAAACTGGAGCTAAGAAAAAATAAGGGAAGGAAAAGTCAGTTGGAATGAAGTGTAAGGTTATTGAACAAAATAAATGACATAAATGATGCATTTATTAGAGATCAGGTACAAATTTGTCTCTGAGTTTCCTATAGGTCAAAGCAAGCAAGAAGAAAATGGAATCCTTTCCATGGTCAAAGTATCCATAAGACGAAAACAAATTAAAGATTAGGAATGGATACCTGAGGAAATTTATCTCTTGGGCTTTCCTAATTGACATCTGGTCCTCACTGTCCCTGCATAAATCAAATAGATCTCATTCCATTTCTTATCCCTCACTTCAAAGAGGCCAATGGAACAACTGCAAAGCAGAGGGCGGAAAAAATACCTCATGGAATGGCTCCATTCCTCAGGGCTCTAATAGAACAATGTCTCCCTCTTAATTCCCATCTTCTGCTTAATCCAAGGATTAAGTTTGTAGTATCCAGAGTAATGGATACTCTGATTATCTTTCAAGAAATCCTCCTTGTCTCTTATTTCTCTCAACTGAGTTTTTGTGATTCAGGGGATCAGAAAATTTAAGTTTGAACTGAGCAAGTCTGAAAGGGAGTGTTTTAGATGAATAGAGACTGAGTAATCTCCAACTGGCAAAATCAGCTTCCCCTTCTCTTAGCTAGTGGGAATGCAGTGAAAGAGTTCATAAGAATATAAATGTCCGATGGAGAGAAACCAAGAACAGGATAATGTTAATATACCTCAAAGAATGTAAAGTTTTGCTTTACTTATTTGTATCTAAAATTCTGTCTTCTAGATTCTCATTTGGCATTAGCTTAATAGGTAGAACAGTGAGTGACATGACCCCCTTCAAGGGTCAGAAAGGAATAGGTTGACATTAGGTAAATTAGTTGGGCAAGAACTCAAAATTTGATTTTTTCTTTAGTGCTTAATATTATTGTGTCAAAAGTTTTTTAAAAATCGGTATTATGTAAAGTAACATTGTCCTTGTCTTGTCATTTAGAAATTAAAGAACACTTGGAATACCATTTATTCCAAGTAAAAAATTCCACTTTTTATAAAGCTTCATAATAATTTTTTTTTCTAGAATTCATCAGCAGAAAGAAATCTTAAGATATCATACATACTTATAATTTATTATATTTTACCAAAATCCATGAAATTTTGTTTTCTTTATAAAATTTATATTTGTTCACTTGAAAAATTTTGAGTCATATATAGTCACTTATAACATTTCCACTCAGGATTACGTACTCTTGAAATTATATCTCTATTTAAACTAGTATTTTTTCTATGTATGCATTCTTACATAATTATGATTATATTTGACTCACTTGAAAATTTAATAATTTTCAATAATTTTACTCTATGATTAGAAGTCTTTCATAAGAACATTATTTTTGATAGCTTCATAATATTCTACTGGGTAGCTCTGTAATATTCTACTAAATAAGTGCCTCATAAAGTACTTAGTCATTTTTCTGTCATGAATATCTTGACATTTGGGCACTTGGGAATGGATAATGGTGAATCACTTTGAATCATGCTCCTTGTTTTGTATAATATTGGCGTACTACTTTATGTGGAACCTGGTCGGCATGACTCCTATGCCAGTGCCTATGTTTGAGGGGCCACACACTTTGGGATACCTTCCTTGAAAATTTCCAAGTTCCCTTTTAGTGTCTTAGGACCAGCTGAGGCCAGCAATGAGGGCCAGGTTCCTGGGATACAACCTCTATAGTGACAGAGCTCCACTGTCTTGAAATTCTAAATCATTTTTAAAACAAGTCCTGCCTTTTCTTTCTGCACTGGGATCTGAAAATTGTGTAACAGTTTTGAGGATAGTGCCATAGGGATGCTCCGAGTCAGGAGCAGAGCCTAATCACTGCATTTCCCCTTAGCACTGTCTCTGACCCCTAACTTCTATGTGAGGTTGACCAGATATCCCAAGAAGCTCTTGTGCCTTATGAGGTCATCTAGGGGTCTGATCCAAGACAGCATCCTGGTAGGAAGATTACTCATACTAGAGAGTATACTATAACCTTTTCAGGATCAGTTTAGGCCAGGCAATGAGAATGGTGCCGATACACTAATTCTGGGTGACTCAAATTGCTTATGCCCCACATGCCAAGGGGTGTGAGTTAGTCAGTTTTTTCACTACTGTGGCTAAAAGATCTGACCTAAACAATTTTAAGAGGAAAAGTTTATTTGAGGGCTCATGGTTTCAGAGGTCTTAGTCCATAGAACGCCGGCTCCATTCCTCAGGGCTCTAGGTGAGGCAGAACATCATGGTGGAAGACTGTGGCAGAGGGAAGCAGCTCACATCATGATCAGAGAGCAGAGAGAGATTTCACTTGCCAGATACAAATATATACCCCAAAGCCATGCCCCCAATTCCCACCTCCTCCAGCCACTCTCTACCACTCCAGTTACCACTCAGTTAATCCCTATCCGGGGATTTTAATTTACTGATTGAGTCAAGACTCTTACAACCCAATCATTCTCTTCCAAACTTTCTTGCATTGTCTCACACATAAGCTTTTGGGGGACAGTTCACATCCAAACCATAACATGGTATTTCTGCTTTGGTCAGAGCCCCAAACACCACTCTGCTTTAATTTCTTATCCTAATTCTCACTTTCCCATCCTCTATCTTCTTCTCCTAGTTCTCATCCTGAACAGTCTATTTTGATTTTTGGCCCAACATGAGAGTCCTGGAGAATATCGGTTCAGATATCAGAGTGGTGGCAATAATAGGGTCACAGGAGGGTAGTGGGGACCTCCTTCTTGGCAGGAACCGTCTGAAAGAGTGCGGGCCTTGGTTGGAAGATTAGCTCTTACAAGGCTTGAAGAACATTAACAAGGGCTCTGCTCTGAGTCAGGACTTATTTATAAACTCTTCGTTAATTTCCCAATGTTATATTCAGAAGCTGAAATTCCCACAATTGCTGGTATGAATGGAAAAGTCACAGCATATGGCAAGAGTGATGAATTTTAGGAAGCTTAAATTTTTCCTTTTCTCAGAGGCTCCTCAGCTGAGAAATCTCCTTTTCCTTCATTTATTCTTGCCAGTTGGGGATCAGCTCAGCTCAGCTCATCTCTTCTTATGAAGTTTTGGACTGTGGATTTGGAAATGCCAGCTGCCCTAGGGGCTTTGAGCTGGGCACGTTGTGTGTTTGGTGGTGGGGGGCAGCTCAGTCAGCCTGGAGAGCATGTTAATGCCTGGAGGTCCAGTTTTTATTCCTGACCTAAGTTTGGCATCTGAGGCCTGCTGTACTAATTCAAGGCTCTGGATCCTGGGTTTTACTGTTATCTGCTATTTCCCTGACTTTGGTTCCTTGCCATTCCCAGAAGGAGAAATGCAGTCAATGAGCATTTCCACATCAAAGAGTCGGGGATGGTTTCTTGGAGATGTCCATTGCACAAGCCAGTGATTAGATAGGGCTGGGAAACTCACAAGGTTAAAACTATTTTTGAAACATCATTCGTTCATTCACTAAACATTCATCAAATCCAATCCACTTTTTTTTTTTTTTGTACTGTTATGGTGGACAAAAAAAGAATAAGCATGTTTTTTGCCTTTGTGGGGCTCATAAAATAATGAGAAAGCAAAATTGCAACATAATCTGAAGTGTTTAAATGAGAGATGTGTATCAAAGCACTGTGGAAACGTAAAGGAGAGTGAAGTGATTCATTCTCCTTGGAAGGGGCAGGAGGAGCTGCACAAGTCTTCATGGAGAAAGTGCTCTTGAGCTGGGCCAGTGGGAGAGGAATAGGGTTTTGCCATAGGCAATTAGCAAACCGAACTAAAAAATATCACAGTGTACAGTGAGTTAACCAAGTCTTGATATTCTTAAGAATGGTTTGATTTATTTAGTCGTATGTTGTCTTTATCAGCTAGAGCTGAGTAACAAGTGTCCCCAAATCTGTGGGTTTGAAACCACATTTATTATCCCTTAAACATCAGCAGTTTGTCTGGGGGTGATGGTGATTTAAGCAGTTCTAGCCCATATGCCTTTCTTTCTCTTTGAACCAGTGAGTGAGAAGTCAAGGTCATTTTCTTATGATTATGAGATGAACATGTGAATGCAAATGAACATGCATCAGGCCCCCTCAGGCCTGGACTCAGAACCAATGCACCGTCATTTCTATCCTCATGCCATTTGCCAAAGCAGAGCCACATCATCCAAGCCCAAAGTCGAGGGCAAGGAAATCCAATTTATCCTGACAAAGCCACAGAAGTGGTATGAATCCAGGGAAGGTAAAGATCTGGGACCAAATGAATGGAAACTCATAAAAGCCTCAGATGGTATTTATGGGCCATGTCAAGATTCTTCTATACTATGAAATCAAAGATACCTAACCACAATTTTCAGATTTTTTTCCTCATTTTTGGAAGCTCAGAAGCCACAAGTGTCTCTCAATCTCTCCAGCCTCCTTTGTCGACCGACGTACTTTGTCAATGTTATATAGACATCAGGAGTAGTTCAGCCCCCCACAGATCAAGAGTCTGTATCTTTATTTACCCCAGTGACAACCAAGGAGATGTAAATAGGCCATAAGGAAAGCGGCTTTTTCATTTGCACTTCTTCATTTGTTTTGTATTTATAAGATATACAGTCTGAGAAAGCTATAAATAAGAGTCTCGAAACAGCTTGAGGGGCTGGTGATGGAATCACAAATCACCCGAGTTACATCTTCATCAGTACCCTGATGTAGAACCTTTATAATTGCCAAAATATATTTATCTCTGCTCCAGCTACACAACTTGCATATCACAAGCTAAAACTAAGTGACCTCAACTTTCCCAAAAATTCCTACAAAGTTTGATACTGATCAGTCCAAATCTGGCTGGAATGGATACTCCTATTTCTTATGTTGCCCAAGGCAAAATCGGCCAGGCTGGTACTTCTCTTTGTTTGGTTGCATTCATCTTTAGAGAAGACCCCCAAGTGAGTCAGAATGCAATATGAGAATTTAGTCTCACCAGACCATTTACTGTGAATATAAATTCTTACCTTATATATCCTTAGTAATATATCATATCAAGTGGGAAAACTAGGGGAAATAGCAGGTATCCTCTCTAAGATACATCACTTAAAATGCTCATCTGAAACTGACATATTTACCTTCTCATTACAGAAAAGAAAATGTACCTTGATACTATTGTACTGATGCTCTGGATTTGAGAGGACAAGAAGCACACATTGTTGAAAAGAAAAGTCTGGGAGCAGAAGCTTTGATTTGGCAGAATTAAGGATGCAGAGGACTCTCAGTGGACAGAATTTGGATGTGGGTCCCTGTGAGCAAGGAGAGAAAAGAGAAGAAGGAACAATAAACATGCAAAAAGATGCGTTGAATCACATCGGTTACACATCCACTGTTTTACATATTGCCATACTAGTGTCTGGTGTATTCTGTATACGGGGTAAAAATGGGAGTTCATAACCCACTTGAATTAAATGTATGAAATATGATATGCCAAGAATTATGTAATGTTTTGAACAACCAATAATAAAAACTAAAAAAAAAAGAAATTAAAATTGTGCTCTAATCTATTACTAAAAAAAAATGCGTTGACAGAGATAATTTTACTTTCTTCTCCATGTTGCTGAGACCTCAACCTGAAAACAGCATTTGCACTAGTACCCAGCACACACTGAGTGGCAGTTCTGAGCCAGGCACCATACTTTGCCTGTCCAACACCCCATCTCTTTATTCTCACAGGTACTATTATTATGCCATTTTCAGTTTGGGAAACTGAGACTTGAGAGAGAGAGAGAGTGATTGCCTGAAGTCACTCAGTTGAGTAAGTGGCAATGGGGTTGGGAGTGAGGATGGGCACAAAGATTCAACCAAAGCAGTTGACCCTTCCCTCAAAAATGTGACCACTGCACTGTATTTCCTTCATTCTTATTTATTTATTTATTTTTTTAGACGTGCTGGGGATTGAACCCAGGGCTTTGTGCATGCAAGGCAAGCACTCTATCCCCAGCCCCAGTCCTTCATTCTTTTTAAAGAAACCAACTGACCTTGCCATTAGGATGCTGAAGGACAAAAGAGCAATCGCAGCCCATAAAAGAAATATCAAATGAGAGAGGGAGAGAGAGAGAGAGAGAGAGAGAGAGAGAGAGAGAGAGAGAGAGAGAGAAACTACTTAACTTGGAGTCAGGAAAACAGTGGTAGAGTCCTGGTTCTGCCATTTAATTATTCGAAAGACAAATCACAGATTCCCTATAATCCCGAGTTTACAAACAGGGTAATGGCATGTTGGGCGAGAATTTCTGTTGCCCAGAACTGGTAATAGGCCATAATGTAGAGAACAAAAAGTGGTCAAAAAACCCACATTCGATGGACAATCATAAATGACCAGGGCCAGATGCCCATTCCATGGATTACTAAAGGGCAGGGGAACAGGCTTTGCTACCTCCAAGCATCACCTACTACATGCTGTCAGTGTTTCACCCTTGTCTCCTTGACATTCGCCATGTCCACATATTTTTACAGCTTTCAGCAAAAAGAACCTACAACTCTCTGCCCATGAGCTCCTGGAATCCATAGGAGTGTGTTCAGCCTGTGCATAAAATGTCCTAGAAGTTTGGAAAGTTATTTTATCTGAGAGCGATTCTTATCTGAGAATGAAAAACAAATTAATAGGTAAATAGACCAGCCTCTTCACTTTCAGGAAACACCTCCATAAATTTTTGGCTATTTTTTTTCTCTCATTCTGTTAACTTATATGCTTGAGAAACTCCTGATATTAGTCATAATAGGATTAGCTAAACCGAAAGAATGGGTAACCCTAAATCTCTGTAACTTAAAAAAAAAATCTCTGTATCTTATAGCAGAGATGAGTTGGGGGTCTTTTCTAGGTCTCTCTTCCATGCAGGGATGCAAGGATTCCATCTTGAGCCTCCACAATTTCAACACACAGCCCTCATACACTCTGCCAAAGGGAAATAGAGAAATAATGAGGCAGGTAGGCTTTTAACTACCTTTGCCTGGAAGCTTGTCGCTTCCATTCTAAACTCATTGGACAGAACTTGTCACGTGGTTGCAACTTAACTGCAAAGGAAGCTGGGAATTGTCAGGAGCACATGCAATTATTTGAAAGACAAGCCACAGATTCTCTGTAATCCCAAGTTTACAAAGAGCATAATGGCATGTTGGGTGAGAATTTCTGTTTCCCAGAACTGGTAACAGGCCATAATGTAGAGAACAAAAAGTGGTCAAGAAATCCACATTCTAGAGACAGTCATAAATGACCAGGGCCATGCACGAGTTGCCTGGGGCACAACCCTATCCCTCCCTCAAGCCCAGTTCAGGAGCACTTCCTCCATGAAGATTTGCATAGTCCCTCCTGTCTTTTGTTGTGGACACATGTTATTTATGTGCCCTTGGCATCCATTCTCCTTCTTTCCTTTGAAAACATCCCTCCTCTACTTTCATGGCTTCATAGTGTTGGGAGGAGCTACCACTTCTCAGCTCCAGGGGGCACCTATGACCAATCAGTGTATCTTACTCCCCAGGGCACTGTGCATGATGCAGAGATGAGGGGTTTCTCAAGTTGGTCTGATGGGGCTCCATGCCATCATCCTGAGTGGATGATGGCTCTCTTTATCTCTCCTTGGGCACCGTTAGGGCTTTTCCTTCCTATTTCAGTTCCAGTTTTTCTATCACCTTTCTCTATCCACTTCTTTTATCTTTCCAAAATGCTTCACAAAGTAGTCAAAGTTCCCTTTCTCAGAAGCCCTATTTCCTCATACTTGAATACAGATCACAATTCTTATTTATTAGGATTGTCATGAGATTAGCTGTGTAGAGTGTGCTGCTCAAAGCCTACCCTGGCACAGATGCAAATATGTCAGTACTCTAAGTTTTGGGGTTAGCACAGTCAAATATATTTCATCTTTTAAGGTAGTTGGGGGATGATGTGTGTTTATTACTCCTGTCCTTTTTTTGGGGGGGTAGTTGAATTCAAAATGAGAATTTTCAATGATCCACTCATTTTATGTATTGGAATTTCATCTGATAATGTGGCATTGCCCTGATCTTCCATATACATGCCCTTGTCTGCCACACAAATGAAAACACAAGAATCCCTCTTCTAGGCCAATCTCTGCAGCGCTGTTCTTTTTCTGGGCTTCAACCCCAGTCTTAAGGTGGTCCCTCCAGCAGTTGTAGATGTTCTGAAGATCGCTAGCTCCACAAACTATTTAGAGATGCCAGGAGACTCCTAAAAGATTCCATAACTAAATGAATTTGTGAGTAACTTGTTTTCAACTAAATTCATCAATCTTCTGAAGGACATCTAAGAGTCTTCCTGTGCCAATGCATATTGTGAATCTGCAAGAGAGGAAGGAGAAGGGGAGAGCATGCAGTGCTACTCAAACATGCTTGACCCACTATAATTAGTGGAGCCTTTCTGGACTAGTTATTCCAGAGAATTTGTTTAGGGAAATGCTGATCTAGTTATAATTAAACTTCTTTAATAATGTCCCTTTCTTGGGTGCAGAGATGTCACATTTTCTATGCTTTTCCTCAGTTGCCTTGTTGTGCCTGCTTCTCCATCTTTTTTTTTTTTTACTTCCTGCTAGGTAAATATAGTCATAGGCTGAGTGATAAAGCACAGTGATTAGTTGACCGAGGAGAAGAATGAGTAGTCACACCTATGCGTGGTGATAAATGTTTGCAATATGTTGAATTCACCTTTGATGCATTTTTTTTTAACGGATCAAGCGAATGGGTGAAGGTAATGCTGTTCCCATTATTTTCTAAAACTCTCCTTCTGATTGGAATATGAGAGGTTTAGTGGGGTCTTAAATATAAAGAACATCTTTTGGGAAAATGGTTCAATTTTTCATTGTAAGAGCACACATCAACATGTATTTGCCTGTAGTCATTTGATTTTTATGGCTTATCTGTTTCTAATTTGCTTGCAAAACCTGGTGTGGATAATTCAGACCAGACCAAAAGATAGGATTTTCATGTACATATGCAATCAACAGTATATCAATTGACGAAATTACCACTTACTCATTTATACCTTTCCTGTCTCTAAAGTAAAGCACATCATTAATTAAGTAATGTTAGCAAATATTTCTACCCCACTCTCTTTTTCGGGTTCCTCTTTCATTGTAACCCAGATAAAACTTTTATGAAATAAAATTATCTCACTTCATACCTTGTAGCTGATTGTTAAAACATAGTCCCATCTGAATTAAATTAGGAGATCTAAACTAATGCCCTTTCTTTTCTTTTTCTTTCATTGGTCTTTGCAGCTTTCCCTTCCTAATGAAAAGAATGTGATTTTGTTAAAAGCATGCTCTTCTTAGTTTTATTTAGTCCAATAAGAGCAAACATAGCCTGCTTATTGTTTTCTTTGTCTCCATTTATAAAGTGATATCACTCCTATGACAGATATATGACCTTATTGGCAACATGTAAATATGGTTCACCCTTCCTGTGATTGTTTTTTATCTTGTTATGTAGGACTTAATTCTAGAATTTTCCATTTATGGTATCAATTTGCTATTAGATCTTTTAGGGAGGCAATAAAGTAAAATAATTTAGAAACAGACTGGCTCATTTTTTAAGGGGAGCTAAATAGGAAATGTATAGAATTTCCCTTTTATGGAATGCACATTTTTATAACACTTGGCCTCTTTACATTACATTTATAATGATTTATAACTAGGGACAGGGACGTGTTTGTCAGAAATACCTTTAGAGGATATATATATTTCTCCCTTAGAAATTTTGATTTAGTAGATCTGGGGTGGGGTGGGGCCATGAGTTTTCCTTTGCATACCCAGTTGAGGTGTGAGAAGGCTGCCTCGTTTTGCGGCTGTCAGGACAAAAGCAAGGAGAGACAAAAGGATTTTTATAAAACTCATGCCATTGGGGGCACCAGCAATAGACACAAGGATTATTTCCTTCTAGGTGCTCTCTTTTCAACTTGAGGAAATGACCAATGGGGCGTGTAGGCTAGGATCCTAGTTGTGGTTAACTCATTGCAGAAAAGTGTAACTCACAGCTTACTGCCCAGTTATGCCTCTTCTAGAAAAAAATAGGTCCAAACTAATTGGAGCACTGAATGTGTGTAGAGAGACCCTGGGCAATCCAGCAGGAATCCTTGTTTGTTTGTTTGCTAGTTTATTTGAGTCAGTATAGTTTTCGATTTTTTTTTTGTTGTTGTTGTTGTTGTTTTAGTGGTCCAGGCTTCCTAAACAAAATATTCAGACTCGAAATGGTGTACACAATTGGCCCAAAATTTCCCCTCATTTCCTCTCTCCACCAGCTCATTCCTCCGTCCTCTTTACTGTAGGAGTAAAAACACCAAGGACTGGGTTGGATAAAAAAGGCAGTGCATTTCAGAGGTTAGAGTTTTGACTAAATTGGATCAATTCACATTCTTGTCCTGAAAGAACAGGATGTAAAAGTCAACGCAGGTCTCTCTATGTGCAGGTCCTGCTTTCATGGTAGTTATAGGATGTGGCCATGACAGATGGAACTCTATAATGGTGTGTCTGGAAGTGCTATGAAGGTGTCCTTTCTGGTGGTGAAACTTAGCTTTATGAGCAAAGCCAAGCAATAGGATTTTCCTAGAATTTTCATACCTTGTCATGCTGAGCAATTTACTCTTAACCACATGTGGTTAAGCAAAGCATGTTTCAATGGGATTTAAGCATGACATCCCTTCATTCCACAAATGAGAAGCAGATGCCCACATACTCTGGGTAATATTTAGGCCTTAATAACCTTGCCATGCAGTAGGCCAATTAATTGATGCTGACAGTAGTACTAATAATAGTAATAATCGCGGTGAACTTTTATTGAGTGTTTACCATGTGCCAGCCCTTAACGTTTTATGTGAATTACTTCATGTAATCCTCACAAATCTCTACATAGAAAGGCAATGAATGCTCTTTGTTTTAGGCCACCCAGATTTTCTCTCCCTTCCTGTTAATAATAGTACCCAGATTTTCATTTCCTCACCATGGATAATCCCCTGTGATTTGGGGTAAATGGTTCCTATTCCCATACCTAGGAATATGGATTGATGGATTGGCCCCATTGTTAAATCTCATTCCCCTCGTAACAATGATTAGTTCAGGAGAAATTTTCTGGGGGATTCTGGACCTTCTGTGGAAACCTGGAGAGACATATTCTTTATGATAAATATGAATATGGATACTGCTTATGGAAGTCAGTCTTGGGTAAAAGGAGCAACGAGAAGTTGGTAAAGAAAAAAGGAAAGACCCAGTGGCTCAGAAGTTTGAGACAGAAGGACTGCAAATTCAAGGCCAGCTTTTGAAATTTAGCAAGGCCCTAGGAACTTAGTGAGACCCTGTCTCAGAATAAAAACCAATAAGGTCTGGGGATGGGGCTCAGTGCTCCTCTAGCACATGCGAGGTGCTGGGTTGGATCCTCAGCACCACATAAAAAATAAATAAATAAAAATAAAGGGATTGTGTCCAACTATAACTAAAAAAACATTTAAAAAAAAAATAGGCTGGGGATGTGGCTCAATGGTAAAGCGCCTCTGAGTGGTTACGTCTCCAGTACCAAAAAAAGAAAGAAAGAATTTGAAGAAATTGGACCTTTGAACTTTGTCGATTTCCAAGAACAGCTAGATTAGGCCTCAACTAAAGCCTAACCTGCTGGTTGGTTTTTTTTGACTAATTACTTTCCTTTATTGTTTAGGCTGAATTGGGTGTGCTTATCCTGGAAACCAAAGAATTCCTAATAGGTTCCAAGAGTAAATTCTTAATTTTACTGAAAAGGAAATGGGCTGAGAGAATTTGAATATTTTCCCAATTTAATGGAAAAAGTAAATGGGTATTAGGGATTTGAATTCAGGTGGTTAGATTACGAAATCCATGAACATACCTGATACTTCGAGAAGTAATGTTATTGTCAGAGTCCTAGAAAATAATGTCTTCCTTTACTCCTTATTCCTGATGGAATGTGAATTTAATTTGTGAAGAATGTGTCAAGCAATTCATTTGAAATCTGGTTTATGCACCCTTTGTTTGCTATAACTTTTTATGTCTAAAATTCTGGAGTGGCTATAGGATTTTACAGAATCTTATTGGAGAAATCATTATAAATTATCTTGTTATGAGCTCATTATATCTAATTTTTAGCATTAATTTTTTGTGCTGAATGTATTACCAAATCTGATTATGTTTTAGAATCATCAGGGAAGCTTATAAAAATACTGTTGGTAAGCTTTAGAACAATTGGCTTGAGGTGAGATCCCCAGGTAGTTATGAAGCACAATCAGATTTGACAGCCTCTGATCTAAGTTTGTGGTCATATATATAAAGGGAAAGCTGCATGTAGTTATTCAAAGACCTACTGAACAAAGATCAAGTGATTGATCAAAAACAAGGTCCAGAGGGAGGTAGATGATTTCTACTACATAATAGATATGAAGACTTATAAACCAAAGTACCAGTTGAAAAGAAGACTATTTCAAATGCATTGGTAACTCCTTAGAAGAGTCTGTTTTCTTTTATTTTCTACTCACTTAGGGATGAAAGAAAGAAAGAGTGAGGAGGGAGAGTAACTTGGCAATGTTTTAGCAGTCAATTAAAGATGTATCTAGCAAAAGTTTATATGCAAAAGTCCATATAAACTTTGGTGTACATGGAAAATAATTGCAAGAAATTTTGGCACAAACCTTCCCTAAAACCTTGACACCTTGCTAGAGTCATTGATATGCCCTAGGCAGTGTTTTTCAAATTTTAGTGAACATTATAATAACTTGAAAAGCTTTTTAAATAGCATATTCTGTACTCTTCATGCATCTTCTGAATCAAAATGACTGGAGCAATGGCCTGGGATTATGGTTTGTGTCTAAAAAGTCCCTCAAAGAACTCGTGTTATAAACAATGCAGAATGTCCAGAGGTTAAAAAAATTGTATTATAAGAGCTGAAATCTGGTCAGTGGATTAAACCATTTGAAGGACTATTGGGTGATAGTTGTAGGCAGGTGGTGTGTGGCTAGAAGAGGTAAGTCACTGGGAGTGTGGCCTTGAATTCTATCTGTGCCTGGCCCCTTCTCTTTCTCTCTGCTTCTCAGTCAATATGAACTGAGCATCTTTCTCCTCTATGCCTTCTGTAATGATGTTCTACCTCACCTACCTCAGACCAGAGTGCTGGAGCTGACTTACAGTGGACATAGAACTCTGAAACTGTAAGCCACAAACAAAAATTTCCTTCTCTAAGTTGTCTTGTCAGATATTTTGGTCAGAGAAATGAAACTTGACTAACACACCGGGTAATCTGTATTTTACCCATCTTCCTTGTGGCAATTCTAATGCAGGACACCTAGTTTTTCACCAGTTTGTGAAAAACTGCCCTAGGAGATCTCTCAAAAATTGGAGACTTGGGCAAAATGATTCTTCTCAAAGTCAAGTTCTAAAGTTCTAAAGTTGTAAGAATCTACTTCAGTTACACAGATAATTATACCTAGGAGTGGTCTTTTCAAATAATGTCCTAAATGTTGTATCATTTTATTTAGCAATTAATAATAAGTGAGTATTTTAAAAAATTGTTTAGTAAGTGGTTAAATTTTTTAAAGTTAAGAGTAATAGGGTGACTAAGAGTGAGATTTATCTTCTGTGATTTAGTGAACCACATTATGGGATGCCTGACTGCTCAAACCATAGCCCTGTCTTTGACTTGAACACCTGGGAGCAGTTTGCCTAGATTGAAAAGAAATTAGTGCCCAGAAGGAAAGAGTTTTCAGAGTGTTAACCTCACCAAATCTTCTCAAGGTGACAGTAAACCTTGACGTCTTTGCCTAGCTATTGCGCACCAAAAAGACTCTCATTTTCTCTTAATAGTAAAAGAGGAGCAGTGTTCCTTGTAGCAATGGTGTTTTAGTCGTTTTCAACTGACTACAATAGATCTCTCATAAAATTCTGTGCAAATTGCCAGAATGTTAGTTATTTCATCAGTAAGAAGGAGCATAAGTAATAATACTGATGTAAATAATCATCCTGTAAACTTTTTATTGCTGAGGAGTTCAACGTGAGGTCATGTGTTCTGAACATCTGGTTGAATGACTGAATTGTGAATTTTCAAGGTCTTGTGAAGAAGGGTGAGAGCTGCCTGCTATCTTTAGGATTCCTGCTTCTTTGTGAAAACACCCAAAGTAGTCAGTGTGGGTAAATAGGAAATTGACCTGCTGGTGTTAAAGATGATCAGGAAACTGTTTTCCTTACCCCTGTTTAGAAAAGTTAAAGATGGAGAGAAAGGTCCCAGTTGTCAGGGTTCTTGGCAGATTATGGCCACAAATTCCTCCTATCTTTGTAGGCAAAATGTTTTATAATATAATGTTGCCACACTTCCTATCAAGAAGTAGATTCCATCTTCCCATCCCTGAAATTGCTCTTGGCCAAGTGACTTGCTTTCACCAACGGGACATTAGTAAATGTGACATAGGGAAGGCTCAGCAAGGGTTAGAACTTTGGGTCTGGCCCCTTCTCCCTACCCTTGGGTACTTTGTAACTAGGACCATGTGAAGGAGCCTGAGAAAGCCTCGTGGATTGAGAGACCCCCATGTTGGCTGTCAGGATTTCCCACCTCCAAATGGAGAGTGAGGCTATTCAAATCCATCGAGTCCCAGGTTAACACACAGACCTGAGAACAATGATAAAATGATTCTCGTTTTAAGCTGCAAACCCCCAAATTTCAGAGTGGTACTTTATACAGGGAAAAGTTAACTAATACAGAAGACCTACCAGCTTTCCATTTTTTGAGGTGTGTTAGTTTTTTTTCCCCCTTAAGCAAAACTACTTGAAGGCAATGTTTGTAGCTCTTTGTTGGAGACGTATGTTACTGGTTTCATCAGGCTCTTTTGGTCTAACCTGCTTGAGGGATCCCAATTCACTTGCTCCATCTCAGCTGCTCCCACACACCAGAGTTCCTACAGGCCCACGCAGGAGGCCAGAATGAAGGCTGTTGGCTCAGACTCGCTGTGGAGATGGAGGAGGGAGATGGATGGAGGCAGGAGGGATTCCCTTTCTTTCCTCTCTCTGATGGGCTTCCTGAGATTGATTTCTCTGCAAAGCCTGTCTGGGCATGCCCCTCACCTGCCAGGCAACCATCAGTGTCCTTGTCAAGTATTTCGGGTGTTTCTCTTGAAGCCATGGCCCACACAGTCAGATATTACCTGGGATGGCTTCCAGCTCTCTGTGACTCACTTGGCTTTTCCCATCGGGATTTTAGGACTCTCAGACTGAGATTCTCATTTTATATTCTCAGCATGTCAAACATTTACTTGTGTTTAGGATGCTTCTACCTCAGGGTTCACTTATTACAGTCACTTGCAGGACTTCGTCAGAAACATTTCGAAGTCTAATGCAGAGGATTAGAATTGCAAATGGTGGCTCCACCAAAGTGGAAAGCCCAAGTTATGATTTGCTCCCTGAAGACTATACTTATTAATTAATTCATTATCAATTAATCAATTTGGATTTTTTTTTTTTTTGGTTACCAGGGATTAAACTCAGGGGCACTCGACCACTGAGTTATATCCCCAGCCCTATTTTGTATTTTATTTAGAGACAAGGTTTCACTGAGTTGCTTAGCACCTCACTTTGGCTGAGGCTGAAATTCACAATCCTCCTGCCTCAGCCTCCCATGTTGCTGTAATTATAGGTAATTGATTTGTTTTTGTGGGGTGATTCATATACCGTTCTAAAACTCACATAATTAAGAAGGTAAAATGGAATATTCCCTATTATTTCCCTCACCTTCATCCCTATGTTCCATTTTCTGGAAGAACAACCCTTTTACCAATTTTCTTTCAACTCCTTACTGAATTGTTTGAATATGTCTCCCTTTATTTTGAAATATTTGTTATTACTTATATACTGTTCTACTCCTTACTTTTCTCATTCAACCACATGTTCTAGACCAGTCACTTCATAGAGAGCTGCCCTGGTCTTCATACTGGCTGAACAGTTTTCCACTATAGGGTAGTAGCAGAGTTAATCTGAAGAGTACCCTAGTAATGGACATTTTGCTTGTTTCCAGTTTTGATATGTCAAAATGCTGCCATATGACATTGTTATGGGTAGAACAGGAAGTGACTCCAAAGACTCTTGTGTTGAATATTTTGTCTGTAATGCAGCAATGTCTGGAAGTGGGGCCTTATACCTGGAAGGGCATTTCTTATGCTCTGCCCACCCCACCCCCGTTTCCTAACTACTATACACTGAGCAGCTTTCTTTGGCCCTGCCACATCTTTCCGCCATGATGTTTCTGACTTGGAGTCAGGTAACCATGGACTGAAACCTCTGAAACTGTGAACCCAAGTAAATCTTTCCTCCTTTAAGTTGCTCATGTCAGTTGTTTTGGTCACAGCAATGAAAAGCCAACTAACACAAGTTTACATAGATCCCTGAGCACCTGTGTCTTTGTATATGTAGGATACGTGCTTACAAGTGGAATTGCCGAGTTGCAAGGGAGTGTGTTCTTTTTAATATTTCGAATTTGCCAAAATTGCCATGTATTTTCTTAATGCGTTTAAGTTCTTGGGCGCAAAATGCCATCAGTATCTTATCTCTTTAATTGTATTCTCCTACATCTGAGAAGGTGGAGGTTTAGCAGCGTGTGGGAGAGATCTGAGCTGACTCATCAAACAGAAGAGTTGGGGGTAGGGGTTTGGAGGGAAGCAGGGAGGAAACTGATTTGGAGCAAAGAGACAACTGGAGCTGTGCCAAAAGCAACACCCTTTCATCATTTTGGGGGAAGCAAATTCTAGGAGGCATCATGAGCACGGCGATGATCAAAAAGGCAGAGGAGAAGAACAAAAATCTGCCGTAGGTAAAGCCAGTCCCAGGCAGTGAAGGGACTAATTAGGAGAGTAAAGAGACAAAGGCTCAGCTCTCACATATGGAGTAGATCTTTAATTACTTTAAATAGGTTAAAGATTCATTACAAATTATGATTTTTCTCCCTGGATATTCTCTGATAACAATAGATGCGTTTTTTTTTTTTCCTCCCCGCCAAGTTGGACACAAAGAGAACAGCGAGAGTGGCTCGCATCACGTTTCTTCCAAACCTCAGGGAACTTCCTTCCTCTAAGGGTGGCATTGCCCAGGCAGCCCTTTCCTACTTTTTGGGTTCTTAAGGGCACACTTCCTAAAATATATGACCTAAAATTCTCCTGCCCCAAGTGTGGGAGGAAGGGCTGGAGGGAGAGACAGCTCCATCTCTGCAAAGCAGCTGGCCTCTGTGGACAGGATGCTGGGGAATAAAGGGGTGGCAGCCCATTCATTCTCAGGTGTGCTCTGACCTCTGCCTTTACCCACCCAGGTCGCCTTCCCTTCCACTCACTCGCTTGACTTGGCTTTAACCATCTTGCTCTCAGTACTTTTTTCAGAAGAGGTGCTTCAGTGGAGGGCAGAATGTCTCTGCTGAACACAGGGGTGTAGGCATGTTGAGGGGCAGAGGTAACAAGAACATCCCTTGAGAATATAAACTACATAATCCCACCAATGTCGCCTTTTTCTTGGGTTGCTGTTGCATTATCGAAAGGAAAGAATAGATGAAAGCAAACACATAGAAATTACATATTTTAGTTAATGAAAAAAGCGTGACATAATTTAGGACTCTGTGGTTCAGATGGAGTTGATCAAATACACTTCAAACAAGACAAGATAACATTCTCACTTGTTATAACACACATCTTGCTGCAATATGTCCTTGGATATTTATTATGTCAATTTTTCTCCTAAGTTAGGCATAGGATTAGAATCTAGGAAGTAGAAATCATATGCTAGGGTAATACTGGACCATCACTTAAATCATGCTCTGCCCTCCTTCTGTCCTCTGATCTCCAAGAAACAAGGAAGATATGTATACTTTAACCAAGCACAGTTCAATGCATATATTAATCACCACCTATTTGAACTTCCTGCCTAGAGCAAGTATATCATGAAAACACCAAGCTATAAATGCCTAACACAATTTTGTGTCTACTACTTTCCTAATGGAGTAAAAATAATTCTATTATATTTTAATATAATCTGCTTAGAATAGTTAATTTATAGGCTGGGCTTTTCCATACCATAAATGATTATTTTACAGGGTTGGCTCCTAAAGATTCAATCATATTAGAGATTGAGTGGTCCAGAGTTTGGACTCTTCTAAGTGAAAGAACAACAATAATAAAAATTTCATTTGTTTAATCATTGTCTAATGTAATGATCACATTTTTTTTAATCCAGTGGAAAGTTTTTTCACATAAACTCCTTAATGGAACCTCAATGCTTAGAGAGCAAATAGAGCCTGGAGTCATGTCTGCTTGTGTTTCTATTCACTGCTCTTCACCCTCTTGCCTTTCCAAGTCTGGATGCCATGAAACCCAGGGCTGAATGGGCTGGCAGAAGGTGGGCATCTCTGCATCCCTGGTACCTGACCTAGTATCTAGCACATCAAAAGTATTCAACCAATGTTTGTGAAACTTCACAGAATCTTACACTTCAGAAATATGAAGATATAATGTTTTGGGTGGACATGTTCAGAGTTGACATTTTGAAAACAGATCCAAATGAGATCTATGTATTTCAAGTGTATGTTCCTTGGCAACATTTAAAAGGGTATAGGAGGCTTACAATGGGAATGTCAGGCCAGTATAATTATAAGGGCTCAATCCACTTTCAGACAAATGTAGGGGACAAAGTAGGATCGCCTGACGGATAGGGAAGAAATACAAGAGTGTTTAATATCTGTTCAACTATTACCAGAAATGTTTGTTTGGCTCATCTGCCTGGCTGATGTGTCCTCCCATTAGTGTGAGCTAAATTGAAAGTGTTACTTTTCCATACAAAGGCATGTGTGTGTGTGTATGTGTGTGTGTGTGTGTGTGTGTGTGTGTGTTTGATTCCTTGGTCAAAAGCATATGGTAGAGTTGTGAACAGATCAGGGAGAAACTTACCCTGAATACTATTTGCCTCACAGAGTCTTTTAAAATGGTTTTAGTTTTGTTGCCAAGATTTTTTAAAATGGGAAATTTTACATATAAATCCATTTTTTCAGTTTCTCTTGAAAAAGTGGAATATCTTACAATACTGTGAGCCTACCTGTTTCTTAATCAGTAGTTCTCAAATTATGGTCCCTAGATCAGCAGCATTGGCATCCCCAGAAAACTTGGTAGACATGCTGGAGGTGGATCCCAGCAATCTGTGTTTTTAACATGCATTCTTAATTTTTTTTTTTTTTTTGGTACTGGGAACTGAACCCAGGGGCACTTAACCACTGAGCAACACCACAAGCCATTTATTATTATTATTATTTTATTATTTTGAGAAAAGTTCCCACTCATTTGCTTAGGGCCTCGCTAAATTGCTGAGGCTGGCTTTGAACTTGTGATCTTCCTGCCTTAGCCTCAAGTCACTGCGGTTACAGGTGTGTACCACCACATCCAGTATGTGCTTACTTTTGAGAACCACTACTGAGACTAGTCAAGTCTAGCTTGATGGTGTGTTATGCTTTCCACCTAAACTGGTTTACTTGTCCATGTGGCCTTTATGAACCTTTGAGGTTTTGGGGAATCCCCTGCTTTTTGTATAAGGATAGAATCATACAGTATGAAGTCATAAAATTTTCCTACCTCCAATTTTGAATCTGAGGCCCTAAAGGTCTGAGGTCACTCAGGGATCTTTACAAACCCTAGCATTATCTCATAGGCATATCAGATCTGACTTCCCATCTTTTATTAGCAGATGTCCATGTGGCAGTATAAGAAAATTCAATTAGTACAAACAGATAAGGGCATATTAAAGTCTTGGGAGGAAGAAGGCCCTGGTTGGAGTCCCTAATGCGTACAAGTAAATGGTTAGATAAAGCTTTATTTAATTATATCGCAGGCGGGAAGAGAGTCACGAGTCATCTTGGTATATTTAAGTGTGTGTGTTTTTAATGAACTTTTCAGAATGTCTGTATGTTTTCTGCTGGTTTGTCAGACAGCCATCAATTACTCAGTGTCACCCTAAATATAAGCAAGCCACCATTTCATTATCAGGGAACATCTACCGAGGCAGACTCTCAATGTGTGAGTTCGCCTTCTGAGTAATTCCCAGGCCGGAGCCTCCCATGGAGGTACTCACGTTTTACTTGCCCAACTGCTATTCTTATTAGATGCAGATGTCTATGACTCTTGGATCAGCCTACATTTTTCTCAGCTCTTTCTAACCCTAGAGATAATGTTTAGCTTCCTGAAATAATTATGAAGTAATATTAATTAGTGCTGATTGAATATTCATGTCTTCTGTATTTCCCATCCCCGGGGCAGGTAAGTGGGGTCATGTGGCTAATTTTTAACAATGGAATGTAAATCGAATGCTGTGTCACTTCTGGTCTGAAACAGTTTAGAGAGAGTGTACCTGCTCCATGCTTTCACTTTTCCTGCTTTTGCAATTTTGGATAGCACATATTTGAGGTGGTAGAAGCTGCTTGGGACTTGAATTCATGTAGAATTCCATGCAGGATAAGTACCTGGCCTACTTAAGCTCTCACATGAACAATATTCGAGGTTTTGATAGTGTATTGTATCCTGCCTAAATAAACTGTCATAACTCTGAGAAGCTGGGTTAGTTGAGGAAATGTGCAGAGACGTCAGTGAAAACCAATTATGAAAGAAAAAAACAGAAGCTTGGAACTTGCACTCAGTAAAGCAGGTCCTTTCAGGGACTGCTCAGCAGCCTATTTGACAATTTCTGGAATGAGGCTTGTTCTAGACTGGGGTCAGTATCCAAGAACATTTTATTTAATGAACAAGACACAGGAGAAGTTACCTGGGCAGTAATGATGCTTAAGATGATATGGGAACCAGGCACAGTGATGCACGCCTGTACTCCCAGCTGCTCAGGAGGCTGAGATAGGAGGATCTCAAGTTCCTGTTCCTGAGCAATGTAGGGAGACAAAATAAAAAGGTCTGGGGATGTAGCTAAGTGGTAGAGGACTTGTCTGCATGTGCAAGACTTTGTGTTCAATTCCCAACATATGAAAGAAAAAAGAAAAGAAAAGGAAAGAAATAAGAAGGAAGATGGTATGAGAAAAATCATTGTGGTTTAGGGTAATTTTCTGATTTGCAGCAGAAGCCCAGCTAGTTGCTCACAGGGGAGACAGGGCCAACCCTGTGGAGACTGAAGGCTGGGTTAAGCAAGCAGAGCTCCAAGAAAGAGAACTCAGGTTAACTGTAGAACTAATGACTCAAAAGATAAAGGCTGAGTGGGGGTGGGAGATACTCAGGAACTCCAGATGATATTCAGTTTAGAGTTTCGATGACCAGATAGATGGGAATACCATTCTCTGAGAGAGGGGATGTGGGATAAGGGCTTCTGATTTGTTAGCCAAGTTTACCAAATTTGGGATGTGTGCAGGACATCCAGATATCAGTGTTCAAATCAAGAGGTAGCTTAGAATGAGTCATAGCCTCTCATTATTTCAATTAGCTGTCTAGATGGCCATCCCAATTATAGCCAAAATTGTGGTAAATATGGTGTGCATGCTACACAAATGTAGTTTTAGGACAAGCCTTCTTTTCCCACTTCATTACCCTATAATTTATTTACTCTGACCATTCATAACTAATTTTTGAAGACATATTGAACTTAATCTATGAGAAGATCAAGTTTCACTTTTTTGAACATCTCAATACTGGGTATTGGTGAGAAAGAGAGTATAATTACAGGCAAAATTAAATAAGTAAATTCTGGGTGTAAGTATATTTACACACAACTAGATATAAAGTTCTTTGGCTGCAAGACAGAATATTTGGTTTACTAAGTTAATCAGAACTTCTCTTCACACTGAGATGCCTCTTCTTGGTTTCTGTCCTACTGTTAATCTTCAGCATGGCTATCTGTGATTATATGAATGGAGGGGAATGGAGAGGTACTCGTTATATTAATTCCAAATAAGAGCAGGTAACCCAATACTACAGTAACAAGGAGGTAGACAGGTGATATAACTAACTGTCCAGTAGTTTTGAGGGCAATAGATTAAGCCTATGCAGTTTTGCCAAGATTCAGGAATAACAACCCACAACCTATCAACTATGAGACAAATCAGAAACTAAGAAAAGAACAAAGCCATAAATAGCTCTTACTGATCATGGTGACAAAGAATTTTCCACCTTTCCCTGTGACTGTAGACCATCCCAGCTCTGAGTTCTGGGTGCACATGCCCATTGGGAATGGCAGTTGGGGGCAAGACTGAGTGAAATGTGTGACAGCATCCCCAAACCCTGGCTCCTGGGCACTGTGACCATCACTGAGTGGGAACATGCAGAGTCCTGTTTCTAAACCTCTCCTATATGAACATTCCGGGGACTCTACTGTCAGGAAGAGATGTCTATTGTGCAGTTGTATGTATGGGTCCAGAGGTCAGGAGCAACACTAGGGAAGGAAATAAGTGCTTTGGAATTGTTAGCATAAAGATAGCGAGAAGGGAAATGCCCACAAAAAGCGTGTTCACTGAGAACAGGAACTACTACAGAAACCCGAGCAGCACTAATATCTGAGAGTCACAGAGGTGATTAAAGGAGAGGAGGAGAGAATGGTGTCCGGGGAATCAAGGTAGAAGAGAGTTCTGTGGAAGGGAGAAAGATTGAACTTTTCCTACACACAGAAGCTGGGAGGAAGGTTGCATGGTGGGGTGGGAGGAATGAGGTAGGTGCAGCTCTCTCCTCTGTCTGCCACTCCAGGCTGACAGGGTAGCCAAATTTCAAGCAGCCAGGAGAGCTCTTTGCCTTTGAATGTCTGCAAAGCGGGGTTCAGTTTCATTCTGCCTGAGTTCTCCGAATACATCCTCTGCTGATGCAGGCTGGCATGGGGCGACCCTAAGGCTCCACTAAGATAACCTAATAATGGCTTGGCCAGAGTGCCCCATCTTTCCCAGAGCCACGAGAGACAAGGATGGTGAAGCAATCACTTGCCACCAAAACAGCAGTTGCTGCCACCCCCCACTCAGGATCATCTTCAAGTTGCCTGCTAGGTTGGTTGATATGCCTTTTATTTAGTTTTCTGTTAATTTGCTAAACACTGTTTTGGTCTATGTGATTGTAGAATATAAAAATGCAGTAGGTGGTTTATAGGAGACAAGTTGCAAGAGAATGCTCAGTGCTCTGAGCAGCATATACAATACCTACCCTCCGAGGGCTGGATTTTCCCTCGGGCTAACAGGGAGTGAGCTAAGCCCCATCCTCTTTACGGCTCTCTTTGACCTGCTCCTCCCCTCAGTGCTGTGTGGTGGGCGTACAACTGTTGCAAGTAGGTGGCACAGCTGTTTGCTTTGACTGCCTCTGTACCTCAGGGATCCCAGCCACACAGTTAACATTGCAGGATGAAAATGGCATTTATGCTTTAATAAACTCACCCTATTTCTTTGTTAGAGGGAAAATGGGGGGGGGGATCCCACCCACCACGTTGCCAGCTACATGTCACTGCTCAAAGCACACCATAGTCGCTAATGTTTTCCAAATTCTCCCTTGCATTGGAGATGGAAACCATTAGAAAAATATTGGGATGGTGTGAAGATTTCCCAAACACCTGCCTCCCACCTCTTATGCGCGCATATGCCCAGTTTTTGCAATGCATGTAGTTTTTTTTTTTTTTTTTGCCGTTTGGTGCATTTTCATTTACAAGTGCATGTATATTTTATAAGCATATGTGTACATACTTCTTTGTGATTTACTTGTAAATTTCCTAAATGGGGAAGCCACACAAAGGTCGCCAAGCTGTGGACGGAATTAAATAGCATTTCCTAATAGGAAATAATAAAGCAGGCGGCAGACACCGATAGGAGAGAGGGAAAATGCATTTTCAACCGGAAAGTTATTGAGTGTTTATAATCAAGGAGCTGATTCCATAGAGGAGGGCAGCCCGCCCTCCTCTTCCCTGTCAAATAAATCACCACAGACTCTCAAAGTTGTCGTTCGGAAGAGCTAAATCTTTCAGCCTTTGCTCCTTTTTGTCTTGGTAAAACAACACAGTCACATATCCTTGCTAGGACACCTGTTTCTCCCTCCTCTTTGCCTGCTAGTATCCATCAACATATATTTCATGGGTTACCATGGATGGCGCATTTTGCTGATTTGATTTGAAGTATCCATAACTATGATGGACTTCTTTGCCTGACTCAGAAATCAACTGCCTTTCAATCCTGCGTCTAGAGGATCTCTGTAAATCAAAGGAAAGAGCGATGTCAACTTCTTGCTATTGTTGTCATTATATTATTTTTATTAACTAGCCTGCTATTATGGTAACACTGTGAAGCAACAAATAACTCAATCTGGGATAATGAATTTCAGATTATTAAGTATGTTTGGAATTAGAAGGACCCTTAGGTCTTACATCTCTTGACAACCTATAATGATGATTGAAAGCTGATAGCCGATGATCATCCGAATGATGGCTCTATTCTGTGTTATTTAATACTTCTGCCTTTAGACTTTAAGATCGTACTGTGTTTTAAAACAATGATTGATAATTTTTGGAGTAGATGCTTTCTGTTTTCCTCTAAGCTTGTGTTTTGCCATGTAAGTAAACAGAAAGCATTTCATTCATTCATTATTTTAAATATCTTTATTGAATACCTACAATATTTCAGATGTTGGTCTAGGTGCTGAGGATAACAGAATGAACAGGAAAGATAGCACCCAGGCTTTGTGGAGTTCATGTTTCCACAGGGACATCAGACACCAAATGAGTAAAACAACAAAAATATAATTCCATATTGTCATGGGCTCTGATGGTGATAAGACAGGATTATGTGATAGTGACTGGAGGCTTGACTACCTAAGATTGGGTGGGAAGGAATCCCTCTCTGAAGCTGGTGACATCTGGTCTGAGAATTAAGTGACAAGAAAGAGCCAGAAAGTAAACAGCAGTTTGGGGAGTTTACAGGTAAAGTACTGCACTGCAGGGATGGGCTTGGCAAGGCTGAGAAGAGAAAGCCGGACTGAAAAGGGTGTAGAGGAGTATGAGAGGAGGTCAGAGAAGAAGGCAGGGTCAAGATACCTGGAAACTCTTAGATGACAACAGTTGTTGAAGTTTTATTTTAAGTGCAAGAGAAGGCCATGGGTTGGGGCAGGGTGTGGGTTCAACAGGAGAAAGATGTCACAGGACCTGTGCTTCTGGAGGAACTGGGAGGCTGTGGGTCATAAAGTGTCAGCTCCAGGGAGCCCACAGGAGTTGAGTGTGGGCAGAGCTGCTTCCTTAAAGGGAACCCAAGATCCTGTGCATTGAAGGAGGGATGCATCGTAGGCAGCCAGAATGAAATATGTGACACTGCTAGAGCTTTCTAAGAAAAAATTTACAGACCTTGGCACGTGGACAAGAACTGTCATAAAAACATCAGAACACATTATCTATCATCTATTTATTTGTCATCCATCCATCCATCCATCCATCCATCCATAGATCCTTTCCTACATGTAAAGAACCAGAAAGTGAAGATACCAGAGGGCATTTATTTTCTAGAACTTTTGGAGAAGACAATGAGGATGTGGCAAGAGGTTTTTCCCAGCAGGGATAAGTTTACATCCTACTTCTAGAGACAGCATCACAACGATGATGAACAATGATGAAGAAAATCTTCGTTTTACCCCTTAGGTTGGGTTCCCTCCAAGGCAGATGTGTAGACAGACAAAGATTTGGTTGCAGGTCATTTATTAAGAGATGATCCTAGGAATTATAGTAGAAGTTGGGGAAATCAGGGAAGAAGGGAGGGTCAGTAAATGGAGTATTAACGAAAAGGTTGACATTATAGGCAATAGAGGATCTCTGTGCAGGATATGCTTTGGGTTGTGTCACACAGGGGCAAGATGACCAACTTTCATCACTCCTTGTTTGGGAATCTGTTCTGGGATATTACCTCCCTGCTTTGTCCAGTTGGCTTGCTATTCCACGGGCCAGAGAGCAGTACGAAGTTGATATATATGTGTATGTCTGAGGATGCTCCTTAATCTGAAACGGCTTTTAATATCTACTGCAGTAGTTTTCATAGCAACTGTGTGTATTAAATTTGAGGATCGCTGGACCTTTGTGGTCCCTGTGAAATACCTTCCTTCCTGCTACCCTCCTATGTCTAAAGATAGCAGTCACTTCTTCAGGTTGGAACTTCTGACATAGAGTTGGCTGTATTCTGAGACATCAGGAAATGTCTCCTGAGAGTGGGTGAGTATAGCAGATGTATTAGTGTACTGCCTATCTCCCTTCAGGATATAGGAGCTCATTCTCCTACTTCTGGGAGATACGGCTACTACTGGGCTAAGACCCTGTTCATGAATTACCCTCAGACCAAGAGAGATCCTCTCTTCCTAGGAGGCAGCCAATGATGGGTGTGCAAGGGTTATGAGGACCAGATTCTTTTACCTCAGTTAGGGACAACTTTGAAAAGCCATCCTAGATTCGGAGCTTCCTGTGGGAAATGCCAAGGTTTCTGCTCCAAGTACATCAAGATTCAACTTCTTCCTCTTCTCTAATCTGCTTCCTTCACTTGTCCAAAGTATTGATCCCCTAAAACACACCCAGTCACCCCCTGCACCCAAATCTCTGTGTCACAATCTAGTTATTGTGGAGCTTGATTTAAGGGTCCAACAAAGAGGCAATGCTTTCTTATTTGATCTTCATGTCCTTCCCCACGAACAACTGATAGATTCTAAAAAGTTCCCATTGATATACCTTGAAGGTCTTTGGGAGTGTTGGCTGTTTGAGGAGACCCAAAAGTGATGATTTCTGTTGCAGAACTCATCCCATCTCTGTAGTGGAAAAAAAGCCCTCCAAATGCCCAAGGAGTCCCAGAAAACAGATGGTGGCCCTAGGCTCCCAGAGTCAGCCACGTTCAGAATGGTCTGTCAGGGGGTGAAATGTTTCCCTGAGATTTTTATGGCTTTGAATGTTTGATGAGACCAGCATATATCAAGAAATGTAGACAAGGAAGGACAGCCTACAAAAGGGGAAAGGAAATAAGGAGGCTTGTGAGTTAGATTTAATATTCTTGCAAACAGAGATGAATGATTTAAAACTTATTTATGTTTGCTTGCTGTTTGGTGCCTTGTGTTCCTATGATATAATTTGCTTCACAATTTTAGTGTCTATTTTAAATAACTCGAACTTTCTGTATACAATGCAATTTTTTTTGTGTGTCCTGAGATCATGTGGGTACCCATCTATAGAGCCACACTCCTCACAATCACAACTCATGTTTACCTACACAGTGTAGCTAACACAGAGATCTCAGAGCAATATCAAGTCACCTCACTCCCTGGACATCTTTTGTTACCGGAATAGCTTGGTAGAGGACAGTAAACACAGGACAAGAGTCTGTTTGCCCAGATGGTTAGGTAAACGACAATGCAAGTTTTCATTTTTCTCTTGGGTCCTACCAGACTCAAGCCAAAGTTGGTGGACATTCAAAATCAAACAGTAGGAAGTATACTCTATTTTAATATTTCAATTTTGTATCTACACAGCGCTGGTGACTGATTAAACTATCAAATTATAATGTTAAAGCAACTTATGGGATAATGATTTTATAAGTGTTCTAAAAATATAATGCTGTAGGTTGATAATAGCATAATAAGTTCAAAAGGGCATTTATGCTGGCATATTCACTGAATTTTAGACTCAGTGACTTGATATGAATTATATAAAATATTTTATTCATTCAACTTCAAGCGTGAAGGCCAGGAGCTAGTTTTTATAATAACAGCCACTCATTCTATATCACTTTCTTTTCTTAGGCTTTGCAGCTTTGTGACAACTTGTGAATATAAAGGATCCTCTTTACCACCTCTTTCACTATTTAATGTGGTGAAAAACAACTTCAGACATCGAGAATTTTGTATTATATCAACAAGGATGCATATTGCAATATTGGGTATAATATTGACATATTCAGACAACCTAATTGCTCAACAATAGGAGAATGATTATATAAATGTAATAGATGCTTATTGCAATACTGGGTATAGTATTGAAGTATTCAGACAACCTAAATGTTCCAAAATAGGAGAATGATTATATAAATGATTTCATACTTATATAATGTATCCTTGATTAACAATGATGTAAGTATACATTGATCGATCATGGAAGACATATGTCACATACCATAAACTGGTTAACTTAAAAGCCATAAAAATTTATTACTCAAAGTTCTGGAGGGTGGAAGTTGAAGATCAAATTGCCAGCAGACTTGGTGTCTGGTGCAGGCTTGGTCCTGGTTCATAGATGGTACCCTTGTGCTGACTGTCATGTGGTGGAGGACATTGGCTACCTCTCTGGGGTTTCTTTGATAAGAGCACAAATTCCATTCATTGAGGCAGACCTCTCATGATCTAATTGCTCCCCCACCCCTTGCCCACTCTAACACCATCACAGTGGGGGTGAGGTCTCAATCTATGAATTCTGGGAGGACTTGAACATTCAGACCATAGCATACCTTAAAGAAAACCTTTGTATCTGGTTTTAGAGGGTTGACTCTCAATATTTTTAGTGCATCTTCAGATATCAGGTATAGAGTTTGATTAACTAACATGTTTTTTCTTTGAATGGAGAAATAGAGAATAATAAAATAATTTAGGGCTGTTGTGCAGAATATGGATTGATTCTTACTTTAACAAAGATCACAGCAGCAAAAGCATCAGCATCAATTATTCATTGAGTACACACTATGTGCCAAGTCCTGTTCAAGGCATTTATGTTTAATTTTTATTATCAAAATGATGCTTGTATACAATTGAGTGAATTGAAAGAAGGATGAAAAGAGAAAAAAGGAGTAAAATTGTACTATATAAGGTTTATAATGGAATAAACCCTGTTTTCTACTCTACCCTCCCCTCCCACTTTGGAGTGTCCTTTCCCAGAGACAATCACTTTAACTATTTTGGCTGTTTCTCTTGTTATTTTTCTCCATATTTTAAAAATGAATAATTTGCATTTGGTGGACACAACATCTTTGTTTGTATGTGGTGCTGAGGATCAAACCTGGGCTGCACGCATGCTAGGCAAGCACCCTACCGCTTGAGCCACATCCCCAGCCCCTTAAATTTTTTGTTTTAAACATTGTTTACTGAGTTTCTATCTTGTGAGATTAGAACTTGGCTTTCCTGAGATACTGCTTCCATCTCCCTATCCTTACATTATAGCTATTCCAAAGCTTTTGAAAATTTCAGTTTAGGAGTTTTCCTTATTATGATCTTACAAATATTATTTACAGATAGGAAATTTTTTGTGTCACTTTTGGATTTTCTTGGAGCTCATAATGGTTTCACTTTTAAAAAACTTAGCTTTCTGCATAATTATCACAATTTTTTTTTCCTTCAAATTCTTTAAAAACAGTAATACTTCTCTCGGTTTAAACACTTTAAGTGAGCTACCAGTTACTTTTACTTTTTGCTCCTCTAGGAGACTAGAACCCTCCATGCTTCTGCTCCTATAGGGAGACGTTGCTTTGTAGGCCATTGTGTAGCTGTCATTTGGGACTTCCTTTTATCATTATCTTTGGGATTGGGATGGCCTATTTCTTGTTCCCATATTTGTTTTCGCTCTCTCTCTCTCTCTCTCTCTCTCTCTCTCTCTCTCTCTCTTTCTGTTTTGATTATTTGTTCGGATGGGTCATATCTTTATGAGTTTTTAGACAAAGAGCACATAGGAATTAAAGTTCTGAGAACTTATATATCTTGAACTGTTTTTTTCCCCCTATGAGGCACTTGACAGTTTGGGTATAGAATTCTGGTATAGAACTCATTTCACCCTGAAATTTTGGCAGCATGACTTTATTGTCTTCTAACTTTCAGTGCTGATGAAATCTGGTGGCATTGTTCTTTCAATTTTTAAAAAAGCATCTGTTATATATCCCCTCAGAAAGTTTTTAAAATCTTCTTATACGTACCATTGAAATTTTTATGTGGTCTGATAATAATGATATTTCGTTTCTTATGCTGAACACTCATAGACCTTTTTAATGTAGAAATTCTTTCTGACAATTTTGAAATTTTCCTTGGTTTCTTTAATAATTCCTGGTGATTATTTGTTAGAGAATCAAAAGAAAATTGACACACACCACACACACACACACACACACATACACACACACACAAAGCTTTGATTTTCTTCATTATCATTTTTTTTGAAAATATTAATAGTTGGATGTTGAATTTCCTAAGTTTTTTTTATCATTGTTTCTATTTCTGATCTCTTTTTGCATTTTTCCCTTCTTCCTAAAATATTGCCTCAATTTTATAGCTCAAATCAGTTAGTGTTAAAAAAATTCTGCTATTATATTTTTAATTTCTAAGTATTATTTCTTTATTAATAAATTAATTTTTAATACAAATGGAGCAAAACTTTTTATTTCTCTGGTTATGCATGATCTAAGTATTTTTAAACGGACTCTAGAGCCAGACTGCCTATGTTGATAACCCAACTCAGCTATGTTATCTTGGACAAGTTACTTAACCATTCTGTGACTCTTTCCTCATCTTTAAAATAAAGATAGCATTACCTATCTCACAGGGTTGTTGTGGAGGTTAAATGTTTTAATATTTGTAAAGCATTTAGTATAGTGCTTGGCACATAGTAAGTTATACATAAGTATTCAATAAAGGAAATAAAGAGCACCCTGTCATTGTTTCATGCATGCAGTATTTCCACTTAATTTTTTGAGAACATTATTGCCTTCCACATTCTTTGTGCTGTTGTCTATTCCTTCTTTTACTCCTTCTCCTTACTATTATCCTTTTTCTTTTTGTTTCTACTTCTGTCTTTCATGTAAGAAGTGCACTTCTCATCTGCCTGTGATTCTTGGTTGTACATTTAAGGGGAATAAAATCATGGCATTTGCAGGTAAATGGATGGAGTTAGAGAAGATAATGCTAAGTGAAGTTAGCCAATCCCATAAAAACAAGTGCCGAATGTTTTCTCTGATATAAGGAGGCTGACTCATAGTGGGATAGGGAGGGGAAGCATGGGAAGAATAGATGAACTCTAGATAGGGCAGAGGGGTGGGAGGGGAAGGGAGGGGGCAGGGGGTTAACAATGATGGTGGAATGTCATGGACATCATTATCCAAAGTACATGTATGAAGCCACGAATTGGTGTGAATATACTTTGTATACAACCAGAGATATGAAAAATTGTGCTCTATATGTGTAATATGAATTGTAATACATTCTGCTGTCATATATAAATAAAAAAATAAAAAAAGATGAGAATCACGTAAGGCAAATTATGTGTGTGTGTGTGTGTGTGTGTGTGTGTTTTCTATTGCTGTTCTAACAAATTACCACAGATATAAGGCTTACAACAACACAGATTTATCCCCTTACATTTCTGTAGGTTAGAAGTCGGACATGTATTTGACTAGCCTACAATAAATGTGGCAGTGTCACTTTGATTTCTAGGAGCTCTTGGGGAGGATCTGTTCCCTTGGTCTTCCCAGTGTCTAGGGGCTGCCTGCATTTCTTGGGTGATGGCTTTCTCCCTCCAATTTCAAAGCAGTGAAGGCAGTTTCAGTCCTTCTCATCTCATATCATTCATCTTATTTCATGGTCACATCTCCCTGTGACTTCTATCTTTTTTTTTTTCCTCCCTCTTTCATTTTTAAGGATCCTTTTGGTAATCCAGGAGAGTTCCCCTATTTTAAGGTTGACTGACTAGCCACTTAAATTCCATCTGCAACCTTAATATCCCTTTTGTCATGTAACCTAACACTCACACATTCTAATGAGGTGGTAGACACTTTTGAGGGATCATTACTTTGCCTCCCACAGTGTGTGTATATGAACCCCTCAACCTGTGGGCTTCATTGAGCAGCTGCCTTGCTCTTTCTCAGTGGGGTGTGTCTGTGTGTTGGGGCCAGGGGTCCTGTATGTGTAGGTCTTTTCTCTAGGGCTGATTAATTTCTCTCAAGAGAAGTAATTCAAACTTCTGTCAATTGCTAGGGGATGGGGAACATCAAAACAGTTGACTGTGTTCTGAAGCTTAGTGGAAGAAGGAGGAATTCGAGTGTGTTTCACTACTTGGCGGGTAGAGTTTATCTTAACCCCTTGCTCCCAATACAAGGACTCTTTCTTCTGCTTGTACAGTGGTTGTGGGTCAGAGCCAGGATCAAATTCTGTTCTCTTTCTGAGGTCAGGGGGACACTTAATTGCCTGGTTGTGTAAAGTGGGAGAGGGATGCTGAAGATCAGATACTGCCCTATACAAACTTAATATATTATAACATATTATATTATTCTGATAATATTAAAATATGTACACTTTGATTGCTAGAAAATTAAACTTAATTTTTAAAGCATTTTTTAAATTTAATTTTGCTATACTATTGTGAAAATTGCATTTAGTACAAATAATTTCTTTGTACCATTCATTCAAATTCCTCAAATATTAACTGTTGCTTTGTCAATCACTCTCTTGGTGTATATGCAAGCTGGCAGTTTCTGTTTCATATAGTTATATTACCAGAAGATTCTGGGCAAGACTATATTCCTATGGAGGCTTGAAGAGAAAATCCATTTCCTTGCCTTTTCCAGCTTCTGGGGCCTGCCCACATTCCTTTGTTAGTGGTTGCATCCCTCCATCTTCAATGCCAGCAGGCGAATGCCTTCCAGTCTCAGTCTGACTCTGATCTGTATGCTGCCTCTCTCTTCCACATTTAAGGATGCTTGTTTTTACATTGGATCCACCTCTCTTATCTAATTTAAACCCCCTTAAAGTCAGCTACCTGGCAACCTTAAATCTATCTTTAATTCTCCTTTACCATGTAAGGTAACATTCACAGATTTGGAAATTGGGATTTGGAGTGTTATTCTACTTTCACCATGTGCCCATCATTCTTTAAATACTTACATATTTTCTGGGAAGAAGAAAATATGTAGATATCCAGGCTCATCTTGTGCTTTCTCTGCCCCTTCCTTGGAATTAGGTATCTACTGCCTTGTTTAGTCTTCACAGTGGTAACTGCTATGATATCTCTTTCTTGATGAGGGAGGAAATATGAAACACAAAGAAGTTGATTAGCCAGCCCTTGGACACACAGCTAGAAAGGAGACTGAAAAGGGAAAGCAAAGGGTCTAGAGTCCAAATGTTCCTTACCTCATGTCTTTGCTCCTGACTACTAGATTCTTTAGCAGGATGAAACCTTGCTTTCCTAAAGTGAAACCCATTTGAGGTATTGATATGGGAAAATAGAATCTTTGCTTATTACCAGGTGGTGTCTGTAGATACTTGACAGTGTGTATTTGAGTTGGGGAAGTTGGGATAGAAATTGTGTTGGGTGTGTGGGAGACTCCCCCTTCTCGCAAAAACATCATGGAATCCCTTACCCCTCCCCCTACTCTCTGAAAGGCGCCAATCCAAAGAGCGCCAAATTCAAAGGTTTTCTCAACCAATCCCCGCAAGACACAGTGTCTCCTTGCCATTCCTGAGTCACCCTGCCAATCAGCACCCGCCATGTTGCCTACTCAACCCTTCTTAAGCCCAAGCTTGCAAGCTCTCTGTCTCTCTCTGCCCTCTTCTTTCTCTCCTCTACATTTTTTCTCTTTCTTCCTCTCTTCTCTCAGCCCTCCTCCTCCCCTCTCCCTGCCCTCTGCCTCTCCTTTCCGGGCAGCCCCTCAATAAATCTCTTGGTTGAATCTCCATCTTGGGTGAGTCACTCGCCTTTCAAATTGTATGATTAATTTTAACTATTCCTTGACTGAAGATTGTTTTCTGATTGAGAACAGTGCATTACATGATATTCTTTTGTTGAATTTAAGTAAATGAAAATCTGTGTGCTGAGTTGTTTTTCTAAGTAATTTTCTAGCAATCAATGTATATATTTTTATGTTATCACAATAATATAATTCATTCATATTACATTCAGTTATTAAAAGTTCATTTTATAAATTATTAAATTGAGCCTTAATAACTATGTTGGGTTCCAAACATGAGCTTTAAGCAACTTGTTTGTTCACATTCTTGATCTGAAACTAGTGATTAATATAAGGATTGACTTGGATAATATTTACTCCATAACTTAATTAATGATGTTGATTTTGGCATAACATTTAATTTTTTTTTTTTTTTTTTGGTGCAAAAATGATGTGCGTGTTTAACAGTGTGGGCCAGAAGTGATTGAGCCCAGTATAACAGGAAACTGTTGGGATATTAACCACCCACCCCAACCAGTATTTATAATAGAAATAAGCCTTCAACATAAAGCCTCTCCAACAGGCCTTGTAACTATAATGACACTAGCAGGTGCCACAATAAAGAAGCCAGCTTCCCCATGAACAAATATTAAATTAAAAAAATCAATCAATCTGCAATCTCAGTTCTGTCGGGCCCCAGCATCATTTCTTCCAATAATGGCAAACTCAGGGTTTGTCAGGAGTTGTTAACAGGTTAAAGACTCTGGATTATTCTTTTAAAGTATACAGGCAGTTGGCGCTTTTCCTCCCACAATTGCCACTTTGGACTTGGTGTGTAAATGCTGATGGGACTCATGGCCCGAGGGCAAGTCCTCTGGCCCTGAAAGCTTGCAGGAATCTGCAGGCATTTGCAGAGAGCAGAGTGGACAGGTGACTCATGCTGTGCTGTGACATCTCCTTTAGGAGAGCCAAGAAAGCCATTTGTTCCTTAGGGTGTGACCTCCACCAGACTGGCAGGGTCCCCTGTGATTCAATTAGCCTCAGAATGGTGCCTTTACCTGATCCTGCTACCTTCCTGTCTCTCTTCTTCTATGGTGTTGTGACCTATCTTCATTGCCCAGAACACCTAAACTGCATCCTCTTTTGTACCATTTCTGTTCCCCCTCTCACTCCTGTCCCTGAGACCCCCTCCACACCATTCTTCACATTCAAAGCAAAAATGTCCAGTCTGAATTCCAGATAATCTTTTTGGTTATGTGGGGGTCTGTCCCTGAAGAACAGTTTGGGGTCCCTCTGTGGAATTCCAGCCTTCACTTGAAGTAGGAATATATGCTGTATTTCAGAATTTCAGACTGCCATGATTCCCCCCAGCCCTGTACTAGGTTACACAGTCTGGATGTTAAAGGTTTTTTATTTATTTATTTATTTTTTGCTCCTTTCTTTCAGTGCTGGGGATTGAACCCGGCCTCCAGCATGCTAGGCAAATGCTCTTCCATTAAGCCATATCCCCATCCCAGTGCTGAATTTTTTTTTTGTAAGGGTCTATGACTTTTAACTGCAAATATTTCTGTATTGCTGAGGCCTGAATTTCTACTCTGTCAGGATGTGGGAGCTATAACTGAGAATTATCTAGAGCAGTGCTTCTCCAACCTTCCTGAGTGTAGGAATGAGCTGTGGACACTCTCAAGTACCAGTTCGTTCAGAACCTACACTTATTTTTTTCTTTCATTAGTGCCTCATAGTTATGCATAATAGACAGGTTCATTTTGACATAATCATACATGCATAGAATAGAATTTACTCCATTTTAGCCCCTGGTTTTCCCAGTTTCCCTCCCTAGCTCCCTCTCCCCATTCAAATTCCTCTACTGGCCTACCTTCCACTCATTTATTTGTTTATTTTTAATTTGGGTTATGTAGATATATATATATATAAAGGTGGAATTTTCTATGACATATTTATATATGCACTTAGCATGATTTTGTCAAATTCATTCTGCATATCCTCTCTTTTCCTATCCTTCCTCCCTCCCCCTCAACCTCCTTCTTCTGCTCCACTGACCTCTTTATCTTTATGGTATCTGACTGCTCCCTTTCTTCCCCCCTTACTTTGCTCTAGCTTCTGCATAGGAGAGAACCATTAGATCCTTGATTTTCTGACTACTGCTAATTTCACTTAGCACGATGGAGACACTGACTAGCTCCACTGTGAGGCTGATGCTGCTGTTCTGTGGACCACACTTTGAGCAGCAAGAACTACAGTAAGGTGCCTTGAGGAGTTTTCAACAATGTCCCTTGTTTTCCTTCTGGAGATGTATGGAAATTGCCATTGGTCTATAATGAGACTCCTTTTTCCTAAAATTTTTCTAAAAACTTGTTTCTTTAAAATCAACCACCAAACATTGCTAACTAGCCAGTGGAAAAGAAGATAATGTATGATACTTATGTGTTTTCTTGGTTAAGATCATTCTGCAAATAGTGTTAGCATAGCACCCTGTGTCCATATGTAAATAATAAATTCATAAAAAACAACAGAATCAAACAATCTATGTAAAAAGATAGTAAAGACAAGTTAGTTTCCTACATTGCTTTTACACAATTTACAGAATTCTCCTTTGAATCAGGGAGGGATTTATGAATAATTCATATTGGAAAGAGAATGATGTATGGAAATAAAAAAGGAGAGCTGTATTTACTAAAATGTTTTATCTATCACCGAATGAGAGGTTCTTTCTCTCCATTTTATGTTTTCATTTTTCATGATGATAGTGGAAGGAAAAGTTTAAGATGTCCTTTCTCCTTCTTGACACACTTTCAACCGATCTTCTATCTCTAAATCATTGTCCTGGGAAATAATCACAATAAAGAACAGATCTGAGGTGTTGAGATAGTGATAACCCAGTGATACCACCGGTTATTGGTGAGGAGTTCTGATTCTCCGCCTGTAGAAGTCTGAGCATTAGAGAAGCACGCGGAGGCAAGCAGATAAAGCAGGGTTTATTTTAAAAGGGGGTAACATAGACTTCTCCCAGGAGGCAGAAGGGGGCCATAGCTGGTATCCTGGTATCCCAAGAAGTGAGGTGGTCTGCCCTTTACATATGTCCCAGGCTTCCTTTGTTCTCCTGCCTTCTCCCCCTTTTCACTCTCCTTCCTGCCTAGTGTCTAGGCCCAGGAATGCTCGGTAGGGTGGCCAAAAGGTGGGCTGGAAGGGGGAAGGGCAGGATGGAGCAGCCAAGGACACATTAATTAACAACCTTATAGCTTCCAGTGGGGAGGGACAATTCCTAGGACTGGTTACCTTAGCAATAGGCTGGATCAGCAAGGTTCTTGATAAGGGTGGAGAAAGGGCTCTGAAGAAATTAACATTTCAGTTCCTCAGGGGAGAGTCTCCAGCTTGCCAGATTCACTCAAAATTGGCCTCCTTGATGCGACCAGACTTGATTTACCTATCTATACTGACTGCCTAATTCTGGCTTCAATAGTTCTCCCAATTTAGGCATTAGAGTTGTTAGAACACTTGCACGTTACATGCAGCTAATATCTTTAAAAAAAAGTATGTTTCTATTTTTTTAAAATAATTTTTGAATTTGTTTTAATTAGTTATACATAACCATAGAAAGCATTTATGCACTTTGATTTATCATATATAGGTGGGATATAATTTCTCATATTTCTGAGTGTACATGTTGCAGAATCATATTGGTCATGCAGTCACATATATACATACAGTAATAATGTCTGTTTCATTCTACTATCTTTCCTATCCCCATATCCACTCCCCTTCCCCCATCACTTTCCTGTGCCTAATCTAATGTAATGCAATTCTTCCCTAGTGCCACCCCCCTTCTTATTGTGAATTAGCATCCCCCCTCATTCATGTATAAGGGAAAACATTCAGCCATTGGTTTTGTGAGATTGGCTTATTTCGCTTAGCATGATATTCTCCAACTCCAACCATTTCCTGGCAAATGCCATAATTTTACTCTTCTTTAAAGCTGAGTAATATTCCATTGAGTATATATATCACATTTTCTTTATCCATTCATCTATTGAGGGACACCTCGGTTGGTTTCATAGTCTAGATATTGTGAATTGAGCTGCTATAAACATTGATGTGGCTGCATCACTATAACATGTTGATTTTAAGTATGTTTCAATTTGACATGAGTTTCCTGGACAATTTCCTGGTATGTATTTTCTCACTCCATCAGTAGTGTTTAGAGTTGCACAATACAGTAATTTAGAGGGAAAGCAATGACTAGTGAGAGATTCCAACATACAACTAAGCCCTGAGAGTCTGGTCCACACATGTAAAGGTGTGTGCGTATGTTATTGTTTGAGGTGGCGCTGGAAGAAGATGGTGGGAGAACTGAAAGAGCACTGAGCATATCTGGTGTTTAACCTGCCAGGCGGTATAAGTCATCTTATCCATAAGATGGGAAAGGTAAGCAATGCCAGGCAATTGTCTACTTCACATGGTTTTTCCTTTGTTTTTTGAAAAATCAAATGAGGTGATGTTTGGAAAATCATGTGAAATGATATACAGAAATGAGTTGATAGATAAAATGGTATATAAACCATGGTCAAAGCCCATATTTTATTATAGTAAGACTTACAATCCTGGTATTAAAGCATCCCCTATATTTTGTAGGCCTTCAATAGTTACATCAAATGGTTCAAGTCCCTACTCCACATGTCTTGGGAGACTGTGAACTTACTCCCCTGAGGAGCTTCAGGCTGATAATTGTAGAGAGTCAAGGACGTAAGTCTCTTCTGACCACCTCCTTCTTCAAGACCTTTGACCTGTAGGGTTCCTGTGTTCCTTCCCATCTAGCCTTGGGGTGTGTTTTAACCCTGTTCTACATGGTCCTTTTTGCTTTGTTTTCTTAAGGCAACTACTTGTACCAAGTGGTTGTGTGTTCCCTATAGTTTTGCTGATCTTAAAAAAAAAAAAAATTCCTCATGACAGTCCTTGTAAAGCAGGGACCTCAAATTAAACATTAGATGACTGCCAGTCCTTGTTAATTCCCCAGGAATTCTTGCCAGATAGAACTTTGGCAACTTTCTGTTCTCTCTCTGGTTTCAATCTCTATTGTTGAATCTATCTTTTCTCCTCTCTTTCTCTCCCTTGCTCTTTCTATTTTTGTTAAGCTCCAGGAGGAATTCTGCCTCACCTTAATTATTATCTCAGGTCTGCATTAAAACACATTAAAAACACTTCAGGAGGTATCATGCCTAGTCAATCACATCTCCATCCTTCCTCTTAGTACAGTGTTAACCTGTGAGGGGCTGAATTTGTATGTTGAAATCCTAACCCCAGTAATGCAGTGTCACTGTATTTGAAGACAGAATCTTTAGAGAGGTAAAATATGGTCACCGGGGGGTGCCTAATCTGACATGACCGGTTTCCTAATAAGAAGAGAAAATTAAAACACACACCATGGGAAGACACCCTGGGAGGAGAAGATGGCCATCTACTAGACAAGGACAGAGGCCTCAGAAGAAAGCAGCCCTCAAGACACTTGGATCTTGGACTTCTAACCGCTAGGATTGTGAGAAAATAAAGTTCTGCTATTAAAGCTAATGGTTCTGTGGTATTTTGTTATGGCAGCCCTAGAAAACTAACATGACCAGTATAAATATAATGTAAGCCACCTAGGTAATTGAATTTTTTCTAGTAGCCACTTTAAAAATGTAAAACCAAAGAAAAGAAGAAATTAATGTTCATAATATATCATAGTTAAGCCAATATATCCAACATACTATCAATATGTAACCGATATAAAAAATAATGGAATATTTTACATTTTTTCTCATAGTAGGTCTTAAAAATTTGTGTGTCTTATACTTATGGGATTTCTCAGTTGGAGCTGGGCGTACTTCAAATGCTCCACAGCCACCTGTAGTCAGTGGCTACAATCTTGGATGACAGAACTCCAGCACCATAATGCATTGCTATAAATTTTGAAATTACTCACTCATTTTATAGTGTGAAGCAACTGAAACCTTAGGTAGAAGTAGGAAAAATTAATATAAAACTTTGCCCTCTTCCTTTTTTTATTTTTTTATGAAAATTTTTAAAGTAAAACTTAAAAAAAATTTAGATATACATGAGAGTAGAATATATTTTGGCAGAATATATGTACATAAAGTATAACTTATTCTATTTAGGTTCCCACTCTTGTGGTGGTACACGATGTGGAGTTACCTTGGTCATGTATATAAATACAAGGCTAAGAAAGTTATATCCAATGAATTTTTCTGTTTTTTTCTATTCCCCTTTTTCCCTTCATTTCCCTTTGTTTAGTCCAGAGGATTTCTATTATCCCCAATTCCAACATCCCTTGTTTTGGGTTAGCATCCACAATCACAGAGAATGTTTGGCCTTTAATTTGGGGGGACTGGTTTATTTCACTTAGATGCCCTCTTCTTATTGTGGATTATATCAATTTACCCCCCAAAGTTAAGAGGGATCTAGAGACATAGACAATAGTTTCCTATACTAGTGTTGTGATTTGGAGGTGAGGTGACCCCAAAAGCTCATGCATGAGACAACACAGAAGGTTTAGAGAAGAAAGGATTGGGTTATGACAGCCTTAACTCAATCAGTGAAATAATCACCTGACAGGATTAATTGAGTGGTAATTGAAGGCAGGTGGGGTGCGGCTGGAGAAGGTGGGGCATTGAGGGTGTGTTTGGGGTGGATAAATTTGTATTTGGCAAGTGGAGATCTCTCTCTCTCTCTCTCTCTCTCTCTCTCTCTGCTTCCTGATCATCATGTGAGCTGCTTCTCTATACCACACTCTTCCACCATGATGTTCTGCCTCACCTTGAGCCCCAAGGAATGGAACCAGCTGTCTATGGATTGAGACTGTGAACCCCCCCCCGCCCCCGATAGTTTTCCTCCTCTGTGGTTGTTCTGGTCAGGGTCTTTAGTCACAGCAGCAAAAAAGCTGACTAAAACAACTACTCCTAATCCAGTTGGATTTGTAAACTACTGTCCTTCCCAGTAACTAACTATACACAGCTGGTTTTTGGTGATCTTACACTCTAGTCCTCTCAGCATTGAAGGCCCATTGATGGTCCCACTTCTGGAAGTCCCTGCCCCTCCCGTCTTTATCTGCTGTGACCCTCTCTAACATGTGGAGTCTGGGCCCATACCCTAACTTTTAAGTATTTCACACTGGCATCACTTCCTGTTGTTTCTCAAGCACTAACATTTATTTTCACAATTGGATTATGGGACACATTATGGCTTAGAGGAAAATGCACAGCTGGGCTTGTGTCCTGCCTCTGCTGCTTATAGGATGTATGCCGTTAGATCACGTTCTTAGCCTCCCTTTGTCTCTGTGAAAGAGGGCTCATGCTACCTACTTTATAACACTTCATGAAGATTAAATGAGAGAATATATCCCCAAAGCCTAGCCCTTTTTATAGTTCCCCATAAATGATAGCTGATACTGTCCCCTTATTATCTCTGATTTATTGAGCTCCTATTCAATGTCTGGTACAGCACTCCAACCAAGGAACACAGCTGCAGACAAGAAAAGCTTATTATTCTTTCCTTGAGAGTAGGGACCAGGTATTACATTTCTGTTTTATTTAATGTTGAAAAATAGGTTGCAAATTATAGTGTAAGCATTTAATAATACTTGTTCTTTATGTGACAATATGGTCAAAATAAAGATTAAAAACATCAGTGTTCATGGTGAGGATGGTGGGGGTTTGTTTTCTGGTTGCCGGGGTAAAATACGTTTTTAGTGCTTCTTTGATTTATTTCTCAGAAGATGTTCTTCAGTGGTCCAGTAGTTGGTCTGAGTGGTCAACGTGCTGTTTGATTAAAGTGGTGTTTTAACTGCTTGAGATAAGATTTACTTTCCTGAAAGTTTCACTTGAATATCATCCTAGGTTGTTGTAGTGTTTACTGTATCTTGCCAATGGGCAGTCAAAACATGGAAAATTACATGGAAGGGCTAAAGAACACAGGAAATTTTAGAACAGGAAATCTCTGTAAGTCTAGTTGAGTCTGCAGTTGTGTTACCCCATAATTATTTTTCCTTTGTAATGTTTATATCCTTAAAATATATAGTAAATGTATAAATACACATATACATACATACACTACACATATATTAGCAATCTGAAACTGTATAGCAGTTTGCACCGTAAATTTACCCCTGTCTTTGTAAAGAAAACACCCTAAAACTTACTTAATACCATGTTTTTCCTGGGCTTAAGTACATATCCTCTCTTTTTTTCTTTTCCTTTGGCATTTGGTCCTTCAAATCTCCCTCTATTCTGCTATCTTAGAACTGAAGACATTCTTAGTGAATTCCCTTTCCATTTTCTTCTCTCTTTTCTTTCTTTCTTTTTTTTTTTTTAAGGAGGAAAGTAGAGCAACTGTATTTCCAACCTTTGTAAATAATTAAGGTCCTTGAGTCCTTGTATCATTCTGGTTGCCCTCTGTTGTACCTTCTTGATTTCAATAATATTCTTTTCATATTAATGCGATCCGTCTTGTAGGACTGCTCTCACTGCATTCCAAATGGAGACTCCTCCAGCCCCCGCCATTATAATGCAATAATCGTTGTTGACCTGCATTCTTGGGCTGTGCCTCTGCAATTCCATTTCCTATTCTTCAGAGCTGGATTTTCCCCCTATTACTTTTCTTCCTATGCCTTCTTTATTATCTCATGACCCATTAGACCCCAGACCTCAGGGCTATCTTTAGCTTTTTCTGTCTGTCCTTGGTCACAAATAGTCACCTGCAAAAGCAACTGATCACTCTCACAAATCATGTCTGCTGAAGATGTAAACAGGCTCAAGAAGTATTTGTAGACATTCAGACTTGAGAAAGCCTAATGAACTCATGAGGGGACGTGGGAGGTAAATTGCTAAAGTCTTTTGGATTCAAGGAAGCAATAGCCACGCTCAAAGAAGGTCATTGCCGTGTTGGTGCTTTGGCCAGAAATGAGCAGTGTTCCCCATAGACCTATTCCATGAGCTGTTATGGTTACTTCTTGTGCCCTTTCCTGACCCTTCTTGAGTATTCCAATTCTTCCCTGTGTCACTACTGCACCCAGTTTCTGGTTTGCTTCTTGGATTATAAGAATACCCTTCTTTCTCACCCTCAAACTCTCTCTCTGTCCACTTAAATTATTCTACACATGGCTGCCAGAATAATTTTTCATATCTTACACTGGGATTGTGGTATTGGTGACTTAAACCTCCAGTGAGTCTTCATGACTCTATTCCAATAAATTCTTCCAAGTTTGTTGCCTTTGAAGGTCTCAAGCAACTTGAACTGCATCTGCCTGTTTGAAGTGATCTTTTGCCACTTCTTGTCTTTTCTTTTGCCATTTCTGTCTTCTCACCTACCTCCTTCTGCCTTCTACCAGATTTGATCCTTCTTCAAATATTTATCCCTTCTTCAGTAATCACACATGCATTATATAACACATCCCAACATCTTTCTCCATCTTTTAAATTACTAAAATTCCATTCTGCCTGGAATGAGATGTGACCCAGCTCCTTCCTATTTATTCTAAAGAATTAAAGTCAGCATACTATAGTGATACCTGCATACCCATGTTTATAGTAGCACAATTCACAGTAGCCATCATGTGGAAACTAGCCTAGGAGTTTAGCAGTGGATGAATGGATAAAGAAAATGTGGTAGATACACACAATGGAGTTTTATTCAGTCACAAAGAAAACGAAATTATATCATTGGCAGGAAAAATGGATGGAACTGGACAACATTATGTTAAGCAAAATAAGCCAAACTCAGAAGCTCAAGGGCCAATGTTTTCTCTCATAAGTGAAAACTAGAGAGGAGAAAGGAAAAGAAAGTGGGGTGGGTCTCATGAAAATCAAAGTGAGATCAGTAGAGTAGAGGAAAGGGTCAGAAGGAGAGAGGAGGTAAGGGAAAGGGGAAATCCTGGAGAATGATATTGGTCAAATTATGTTGTTATATTGTGTATATGTACAAATATATAATAACCAATCCAGTGATTATATATGATTATAGTGCACCAGTAAAAATATGGGGAAAAAAAGAGAAAATAATTTACCAAAGTTCAACTTCTCCAAAAAATTTTGGTTACTTAACTTCACTCAGTCACAAATAATGGTATCAATCCTATGCTTCTCTCATGCAACAAGGGTAGAATGCAACTATCTATTGAAAACCATACCTCTATGTTTGAAAGAGCTGTATTCATTTGAGGCATGCATATTCATTCCAGAAGTGCCAACAGAACCGGGAAAGGGGAGCAATTTTATCAACTACATTCTGCTCATCTGCCAATTGGTTTAGAGAAGCAGATGAACTCTAATGACTTACAATAACTTGGTTAGTGAATTGTTGCTTTTCGTAGCAAATCTGACACTACTAAAAATAACTGCATAGGAACAACTTAATGTTTTATCCAATAGCTCCTAGGGTTTGTGTATAATGTGTGTGTGTGTGTGTGTGTGTTTATCATGAAAGGAATGGGGATACCAATATGGGCTAGGCAACATTTTTAAGAATATACATAAAGAGCTCCCACTTTACCATTCAGGTTGGCTTTTGATAAATCTTTTTTATTTTAATGATTTTCCTGTCTTATTGATGATGGCCATTTTATGAGGTTGCTTTTATGGCTTCCCAGATGGAGCTATTCCTCTAGCAACCTTCAGTATAATGTGATCACACTCATTGAACTGCATCTCATGGCTGCCGAGTCATGATTCAAAGGGTGCAAAAAAAAAAAAAAAAAAAAAAAAAAAAAAAAAAAATATATATATATATATATATATATATATTAATGCCACTTATATATCCATCTTGTCCCCTTATTATCTCCCTTTGGGAAAAAAATTAAAGTAAAAGATTCTCAGTTATAGTGATTTTGTAGTAAGAGGAATGTTCATTCTCTACTGTTGAGAATGAAAATTGTTCCAACCAGTCAGAAGAGCATTTTCATAGTCTATAGCAAGATCCCGTGTTTCTACTTCTAGAAATCAATCATCAGGTAACCAGAAATGTTATAAAAGACTTACATGCCATAGTGTTGGATTGTATAGAAATAGTTAGATGGTGGTTAGACCCTTTATGGACATGGTGTTTTCCTTTGTTACTCTGGCACCATTTCACTGAACTGTATTCAGAAAGCAACCATCTCCATAATGACCTGCAGGCAGAGACAGAATCTTATGATTTTTTTAGAAATTAGAAAAACTGATGTCTAAAATTCTAAAATAATATTTTCAATAATTGGAAATCCAAATTTGCTTTTGGGGATTATTTAATTGTTAAGTGAAGGAATAACATATTGGTGGCCTCCATGTGGATCCTGGACTGTGGACCTCTGGATTTCATTCTCATGAGTGAAAAATAATCCTTTCCTTTATTGAAGCCACTGTTATATACAGTTTCTGCTATTAGCAGCTAAAAATAATTCCTAACTGATGCAAGATATTTATGTGATAGTTACAAGCTAGCAGAAATTAGGACATCCAAGTATTCCGAAATTTTTTTATATAATTTTACTTAGGAACATGTGTGTGTGGTGTTTTTAATAAGTAATAATAATAACAATTAGTATTAGTGTGGAGATTTATAATTTGCAGAGCATGTGCACAGATCTGTTTTTATGGGCATACTGCAACGAGTCTTGGTAAGGATTTAATGGAAAGGAAATTCACAGAGTTACTTTGGGTTCTACCTTTGGAACTGGCATTAGCTAGTTCTATGACCTCAGCTGAGTAATGGGACACATATTCCCATTTTATAGAGGAGCAAACTAGAGCATGATGAAGTTAAGTGGCTTTTCCAAGGCCCTTAGATTTTCAAAGCCCCATAGTACCTTTCAACCTTAAATCTCAGAAAGCCTCGGTGAAGGAAACACTATTTCTGTGTATTTAATAGGCAAATAATACGCTTCACTCATTTATATTACCTGTCTGGCTCCCTTGGGTTTGGAGAGGTGATTACGGCAAAGCTTCCAGATAACTCAATAACGTGATCATCAACGTGGGAAGGAATTGTTGGCTAATATTAGAAAAAGACCATCCAAAATATCTACTCACACCTTGACTGACAGAGGGGGAAAAATGTAACATTTTTAAGCACCAGACACATTCATTTGTGGTATTTTTGAGGTGTGACTGAGACAACCATTTTAGCTTAGAGCTCTGGATCTCTGTTATCCAATACACGAGCTGCTAGACACATTTGTCTATTTCTATGTCAACTGAAGTTAATTGAAATGATGAAATAAAGAGTCAGCTCCTCAGTCACACTAGGCACATTTCTGTTCTCAGTTGTCCCACCTGGCAGGGCTGACCTGTTGGAAAGCATAATGATAGGACAGACCCACTCTCACAGGAAGTTCTGGCTAGTAGTATCACTCTACATCAGCCATTCAGCTTCTCCAAACATCAGTGGGTCTGAGGTATATGATGCAAGCCCATTACAAAACAGTGCCTTAAAAGTGCTTTTCTTCCATGGGACTTCCTCTTTCTCCAATGTGGGAGGCCTGACAGTCTGGGGCAAAGGTAGTTCAGAAGAGTCCCTGGGGTATGGTCTTATGTGTCTCCTACTCCAGTGTCCCTCTGAGAACCTCTGTTCCAGAGACACAGGTTTCTGTCCACGGTGGTTCTCAGCCTTGACTGCACATTGGGATCACCTGGTGATTAAAAAATGATGATGGCTAACTAGCTCCCTCTCCCAGCTTTAATGGGGCATTGGGATTATAAAAGACCTCCCAGGGAATTTTAGTGGGCAGTCAAAATGGGAAAAACACTGTTTTAGGGATTACTATTTGGTGATTAACAGATTAGTACTTGGTTTGATTCCATTAGAAAATTATGAATGAGGGGTCATATTTACTTCCAGGAATATCTCCTGGAATGACTTCTCTCTAATCTGCTTTTTAAAATATATACTGCTTAAGAGTTACACTAACTAAGAGGTCACCAGAAAACAAGATTTGTTACTTGATTATCCAAAATATCATTAAAATAGATGAATTTCAAATTAAAATTCCCTCCAATAACCTCCTGTCTCCCTTAGGAGAAAGCAACAAATTATACACCTCTTTAGCCTTTTCTTTGATCTCTACTTCCTCCTCGCTCTATTACAAGTTTCCAGTTCCTTAAACTTGCCATCCTCTCTCTTGCTTCTGGGACTTTACACACGTGGTTCTCTTTGCCTGGAGCATTCTTTTCTCTAACCCTTCTGTCCCACCCCTTCCTTAATCCTTCCCCTTCACCTGACCTTTAAGTCCTAGTTTAAGTTTCATTTGCTCAGGGGCAACTTCTCTGATCCAAACTAGATTATTATGGCAGAGGCTCACATTAACGCATGCCAATCATTCCAGGTGCTCCCCTACATTTCCTAGCCCTCTGGCAGTTAGTCAGGGTCATATGACAAGTGAATGGAGAGTGGAAATGGCACATGGTGATTCCATGACCAGTGAAAGCTATTGTTTGATTCTCTCATTTTCTTTCCCCTTTGTGGTTATAAATGGCATTGCAGATGGTAGAATCTCCCTTCAGTCAGAACCTCTTTCTGACCATGTGGACTATAGACCCTATGTTGAACACAGAGAACAGACCAAAAAAAAAGAAAGAAAGAAAGAAAAAGAAATTTGTGTTGAGTTTTGGTGATTACTTTGTTATTACAGCATATCCTAACCTAACCTGACTAATACAGCTAATATGCTTGCATTGCAACCTTTATCTCTTCTCTATAACCCACTCTTTGTAACTCTTTCACTTTGACTATCAGCTACATATGGGCAAAAATAGCATCTGTTTTGTTCACTGTTGAATTCTTAGCATACTGTTCACTAATTGGTACATATTGGTGATTGAGTAATATATATACAATGAGTGAATGAATGAATAAGAGGAATGAGAGCTAGATATAACTTCATATTTTTTGTGTGTACAGAAGCACTATATTTATAGTGTGTTCTCAAACACCATTATTATGGTAATTATAGAGAATAGAAGGTTAAGCCATTATGTGTCAGGATAAATTAAAAAAACATGAACTGGAAGGAAAGTTAGACATCATCAAATTTAGGGTGTCTCTATAGGAGGTCAAAAGAACATCTACATTAGAATAACCCAGGGGGATTTGTTAAAAGACATGGATGGACTCAGCTGAAAGAGGCAATGCCCACCTTATCACACAGGGCAATCAAGACCTGAAAATGAACCGTGAGTTCTTACTGCTCACATCACCACATGGTATTTCCACTCACCTACACCAGAGTAATATCAGAATTCTAGTAGTGGGGCCCAGACACCTGCATTTTAGCAAGCATATTGGGTGATTTTAACATACTAGAGTTTGAGGACCACTGACTCAGTTCAACAAATGGATAACACCAGGGGAGTGACCCTCCTGTGATCACACTGCCATCATCATTGCTCTTGGGAGCTGGATTCACAGTGATAGAATCTTCATGAAATCACTGCTGGGGAAAAACCCACCCTTGATTCATATTCTGCCACCATTTCAGGTAGTATTACAGGGAGCTCTTCCCATTTGGAGGGTAAACTGGGTAACCACCCCCCCCCCAAGTCAGACTTTCTTATTTCAATTTGGCTCCACTTCCTGAGATGCCTAATCTTAATCTAATCGCTTAACTTCTCTGTGCCTCAATTTCATCATCTGTAAAATGGAGATAATGGGATCTGTTTTGTAGAGATATTTTGAGGATTTCATGAGATGATGCATATGAAAAACAGACATGTGAACATTAGATCATGTACATTAGCTATTATTTTAGTTATCGTTGCTGATCCTGTGCTTTTCACAAAATTTTGAAATACTTATATTATCACCTTTAAGAGATTTCTAGTAAAGATATCTGTCCATGAGAAGCACAATTAGATCCTCACTGTAAATGAATCTGTAGTACTGCAGAGGCATCAGATTATCCTTTATGACACATGCAGACCTTGCTTAAATAACCCCAGTAGGCAAAAATACAGATTTACACAGAAAATATATTAATAGGTGACTATTTATGTCATACATATGTCTTCCCTATTTTAAGAAAAGTTCCTATGAGATTTATTTGAATAAAAATTTTACTATTTGAATAAAACATTCCTATTGTGCATTTAGAGTATGACAATATACAAAAAGAAGTTTATGTGAAAATTTTAGAAATATGCTTACTGTACAAATAAAAGTATTTCATATTTTTTCCTTCTTGAAGAAGGCTGGCTTTTGGGGTTGGGTAGCATCACCATCATAGTTCATTAGCAAAGCTTTAGGGCTTAAACTGGCTAGATGGTATACACTTGGAGGTGTGAATCTAGAAAGGACATAAAGATTTGGGATCATGGAATAATGTTAGCACTGGTAAGGGAAGATCACTTCTAGTAATTCTCAAATGTCCACATGTGGATGGGGACTATCCTGTGACAAAGTTTTCACTGGTCCATGTGGGATGAGAAAAATAAGGAAAACATAGTGAAGCTTCCCCAAAATGAAATTTCTTCAAATTAAATTATGTTCTTTATTCTCATGTCATGGCTTCTTATTTTAGTGGGTTAACATTTTCTGTCTCAGAAGATATTGGTGGATAGCACAAGGTTACAAACATGACTTTTATTTTTGATGTCCTTAGTTGATACACTAAAATATTAGCATTCCTGCATTATTAGCTCCTACATTCACTTTTTTTTACACTTTATTATAAAGTCTAGAAAACACTAAAATTAAACTGTGAATTGGATGTACTGGGAAAACTGGAAATCCATATGTAACAAAATGAAATTAGACCCTATCTCTCACCCTGCATAAAATTCAACTCAAAGTGGATCAAGGACCTAGGCATTAGACCAGAGACCCTGAGCCTACTAGAAGAAAAAGTAGGCCCAACTCTCCATCATGTGGTCTTAGGAACCAAATTTCTCAACAAGACTCCTAAAGTGCAAGAAGTAAAAACAAGAATCAATAAACAGGACTTTATCAAACTAAACAGTTTCTTCACAGCCAAGAACGTGAACTGAGAGACTACCAAATGGGATAAAATCTTTGCCACTTGCACCTCAGATAGAGCATTAATCTCCAGGATATATAAATAATTTAAAAAATTTAACACCAAAAAAAAAAAAAAAAAAAACCCAAATAACCCAGGCAATAAATGGGCAAAGGTACTGAACGGACACTTCACAGAAGAAGAAATATAATCAGTCAATAAATATATGAAAAAAATGTACAACATCACTAGTAATTAGAGAAATGCATATTAAAACTACACTGAAATTTCATCTTATTCCAGTCAGAATGGCATTTATCAGGAATACAAGTAATAATAAATGTTGGTGAGGATGTGGGGGAAACGGTACAATTATACATTGTCGGTAGGACTGCAAATTGGTGCAACTACTCTGGAAAGCAGTATGGAAATTGCTCAGAAACTTGAAATGGAACCACCATTTGATCCAGTTATCCCACTCCTCAACATATATTCAAAGGACTTAAAATCAGCATATTATAGTGATGTGGCCACATTAATGTTTATAGCAGCTCAATTCACAATAGCTAAGCTATGGAACCAACCTAGGTGCCCTTCAACAGATGAATGGATAATGAAAATGTGGAACATGTACACAGCAGAATATTACTCATAAAGCAGAATGAAATTATGGCATTTGCTGGTAAATGGATAGAATTAGAGACTATCAGGCTAAGTGAAATAACTAAATCCCCCCAAAACAAAGACTGAATGTTCCCTCTGATATGCGGATTCTGACTGTTTTAGTCAGGTTTTCACTGCTGTGACTAAAGGACTCAACCAGCATAATTATAGAGGAGGATGAGTTTATTCAGGGGCTCATGGTTTCAGAAGTCTCCATCCATAGAAGGTCAGCTCCATTCCTCAGGACTCCAGTGAGACTGACTGAACATCATGGTGGGAGAGTGTGGTTGAGGGAAGTAGCTTACATCATGGTGATCAGGAAGCAGAGAATTTCTACTCTCCAGATAAAAAATATAGACCTCAAAGCCATGGCCCCAAGTACCGCCTCCTCCAGCTACATCCTACTACTTCAGTTACCCCTCAGTTAATCCCTATCAGGGGATTAATTCACTGATTGGGTGAAGATTCTTATAACCCAATCATTTCTCCTCTGAATCTTACATTGTCTCACTTGTGCTTTTGGGGGACACCACAGCTAAACCATAACACTGATTCACAATAGGTGGAGCCTGAACTGGACAGGACAGTGTAGGGGAAAAGAGGGGGGTGGGAATGGGAAAGAGTAGAATGAATTGGACCTAACTTTTCTATGTTCATAACTCCACATCATGTAAAAACCACAAGAATGGGAAGTTATATTCCATGTATGTATAATATGTCAAAATACATTCTACTGTCATATATAACTTAAAAAAAAAAAAAACACAAATAAAATTAAAAAAAAGAAAAAGAAAAGAGATCCTAAGCATTGAGAAAATAGCCTGCAAGAGAAAACCCAGCCAGTGGCCAAGTGGAATTTGAACTTGGGTTTGTTGGGAGTCCCACGGATCCAAAGACTAACTTCCCCATCCCCCAAGAAGAGCCGTCCAATGGTGAGCCCTGCTGGCTCACATGATCCTTACCCACCAATCAGATTAGCCCTGCTGGCTCACATGATCCTACCCACCAATCAGACTAGCCCTGCTGGCTCACCTGATCCTACCCACCAATTAGAAAGCACCCCATGCCAACTGTCAAATCACCGCTGGCTCTGTAAATATGCAGAGCTGTTCCTCAATAAATGGGCATTTGCTCCAACAACGAGTCTTGTTCATTCTTTCAGGGTTTCCAGGTGCTTTCTGCTGCTTAAGTACTTTCTTATCATTGGATCTCTTATTATTCTCACCCTTCTCCCTGCCTTTTCTTTTTTTTTTGCTGGTGCATTATATTTGTATGTAATGGTAGGATTTACTATTATAGATTTGTGCATGCACACAAGGTAACAATATAATTTGGTCACTCTTATGCTCCAGTATTTCCCCTTTCCCTCCTGTCCCTCCCCCTGGTTTCTTTCCTCTTTCCCCTGATGTCCCTTTGATTTTCACCTTAGTCATCCAATTCCGGTAGAACGTGTATTTATTTCCTATTCCTAGAGATTAATTCCCTGTGTGTAATAGCATTTTCTTGTACATGACATTACCTTTTTTGTTCCTTTTATAAACACAAAATTGTTTACTTAGTACTTAATTGGGTTGTTAGAACTAAGTGGTTATTTATTCATTTATTATAATAAAAAGACCCATTAAAACTTGCTTTTACTTACAAATAACATGGTGTTCGGCCTTTTTCTTCCCCCCTAAAATAATGCTTTGACCTGAAATTCTATGGAGGAGCTGAGAGGAACTTGTCAGCCCAAGGAAAGCTGTAAATTATTAAGTGAGATGTTGAGGGATGAATGAAGGTGTTTGAAATAGAATCCTTTGTTGGTTTATTTTTTAAAAAATATAACCCACTTGTTTCCTTTCTGTTTGAAAAGGAGACAACGCGAGAGGCTAAAAATTAAAGCAAAACTCTGTTCATGTCATGTTTATATCATGTTCATGGGACACAAACTCTCACCCTGGAAGTGGCATGAGTGATTCATGGGTGAGCAGGAAGCACACCAGCAACCACTGTTGTCTCTGCGACTCTTTCTTCCTCCCTTCCTCCTTCCCTTCTTTCATTCCTCCCTCTGTGGCTTTCTCCCTCCCTTCCTTTCTCTCCTTCTCTGTTTATTCAGAAAACACACACACACACACACACACACAAAAAAGAACCCACAAAACAAAAATCCACTAGAAACATCTGAGAGCTAATCTTAATATGAAGAAATTACAGGGGGGAAATATTCTTGTGATCATGTTGGGGTGAAACCCTCAATGTGGTCATGATCAGAAGGAGCAGGGTCACAGAGCTCTTTGTGTGAGCCGCTGTAGTTGGATTGCCCTGCTGGCCTGGGCAGGCTGGACACACTCTTTGCAATTTCTTTTGGAGTCCCAAAGCCAGATGGGGGGCAGAGAGGCCCTGCTCAAGTTTCATAGGAGAGCTTGAGGCTCTCCATGGGCTGCTCTTTCTGTTTGTCTCTTCTCTGGTTCTGATTTTCCTCTCTTTTTTTCTTTAAGGGTGAGAAAAGTTATTTCCAAAGGACTCCTTCCAAATCCTGATAGTCATTTTTTGTATGTCCATCAACTCGTCCATTTTGAATTTTCATGCTTATATGAGAGTATATGTTTATATACCTAGTCAACTTATGTGTATGAATGTATATACATATATGTATTTCCATGGATACATGTATGCATGCATATGCATAAAGCCTAGAAATGAAAAATATATAAATAACAAAATCACTGATATTCAAAATTTTATATCTTATAGGAAAAGCCTCAGTAATTGTAAACTTTTATGGTCATATGGGTAAATAAAATATAGATTTAATTAACAAGCAAAAAAAAAAAAAAAAGGAGGGAAAATACCTTCTGGAAAATCACCACAGTAAAGCAGAGCAACATCGAGTACACTCCTGCCCTTAATATCCAGAATGCTTTTCTATCAACACAGCTTCACGTGATGAATGGAATTAGCATCTTTTCTGGATATAGAAAATTGTAAATTGTCCTATTCTATGGTGGCTAACTTGCTATAAACTGTAAACTTAGGAAAATATATATATAAATCCTAGTTCCAGACAGTCCTTACGGTGCGTGATTTTTTTTTCTTTCCTCTCCCCCCTTTTTTTTCCCCCCACTTTGAAAAATGTCTCTATTATTACCTGCAGTAGGCTCTGAACACTTGCACACGATTTTGTTGATTGCCCTGCCCTCAGAGACTGCACATTTAAATCCCATTTGCTGCAGCAGCAGCAGCAGCAGCATCAGGATGGCTTGGAGGTGAGAGCCCCCTCTAGAGTTCCCCAGGGCCAGCTACCTTAGAAGTGGTCTGGATCAAGGCACAGGGCAATTGGAGTGGCAGACACATAGAAAAACAAACACAAACAACCACAAAAACAAAACAAGAGTCTTTCCTCTTGATTCTTCTTACAAGAGAGATAAAGGCAATGAGAATATGTTGATATTTGATGAATTGGATCTATTCAGAGGAGTGCTATCATTTTAATGTCCCTTTTTTTTTCTTTGAAAATGCACCCACAGTCTCTGAATTCCCATTAATGCAAAGTTCAGATAAAGCTGATGAAAAGCATCTGCCATCTTGATAGTTGCCATGGCAGATGGCGCCAGCCTTTATGCTTTTATCAGTATTAGTATCAGAACATACTTTGTGTTCCAAGCTGAGATAAAAATCATTGAAAGCTGTACCTGGAAGAGGCAGTGTCACACTGCAGGCCCCACCGTTCTGCATGGTGACAGGACTGCCTGCATAAAAGCCACACACGACACATTCCCGTGGTTCATTAGTTGGGCTGTGCTGGTGGTATTTTGCAAACTTTGAGGAGGATTTTCCAAAAAGCTGCTCTATCCATTCTTTGCTACCTTTCCTTGCCACTGCCACCTTGAAATGTGTGGAGGGGCACATAACCAAGTAGCCATGTACGCTAAACCTGCCGGGTTGTCTGAGAGGGGAATCTGATACCCATAATGGGAACCCAAGAAAAGTGTGAGAAAGAAGGAACCTTTTGAGAACTTGAGCCAAGGGTGGCCTGTGCTGGGAAGGGTGCCTACAACTTCCTTTCAGCAAGTGTAATACAATACTGTGATGTCCACCTTTCTTTCTAACACACCCTGTCACAGCCTCGGGGACACTCCCTGTCCCTGAAACCCTGTCCCATCTCATCACTCTTGGCCTCAAAAGAAGTTCTCAGGTCTCCTGCACCATGGCTCAATAGGCCCTTGTTTATTTCAAATGCCCCACAGTTGTGACTTAGAAAGTTAAAGCCTTTTCCCTGCTCTTTATTGTACATTTCCAAGTGTATTGACAGATCCTCCCCCACCTCTTGCTTCCCCCTATTCAGTTATGCATGAAGTTATTTTTAGTAACATTGTTGCTTGATAAATAGAGGGGTGGTGAGATCTTGAGTTCTTATGTAAGTGTTAGTGACATAGCCTGGTGCACCATTTGGCTGGTGCATGGGGGGAGATGAGCAGTAACAAAGAGGAGGAGGGCAAGGAAGTTATTTTAAATTGAGGTATACATAGGTATCTATATGACATTAATAATAAGGGTTGGGAGCCATTAGGGTTGGCTGCACTGGCTTTTCAGGCACCTCCAAGAACATTTTAACAGAATGGAAAAAGCAAAAACACAAAACTGGCATTCTTAACTTTCCCTCCCTAAGAGGACTGGATTCAGAGCCAAGGCTCAAATATTGGTGCCACCATACACTAACTGTGATTTGGGGAAGCATACTTAACTTCTCTATGCCTTTTTCCCTTATCTATGAGAAGGAGATTATATTCCTGTTCACCTCACTGAGCATGATAGGAAATAATGCTTGCAAAACACAGGGACATAAATGCTTAATAAATGTCAGAGATTATTAATATCATTTTCATCATTTCTCAATTTCTTAGCACTGAGATAGCTTTAAAGGACATATGTGTCATTAAGACCTAGCTCGCCAATGGCATCTGCCTAGGTCGGGCACCAACTGCTGTTTACCTACGGTGCCCGGTGTTCAGAACCCATGGACTCAGCCCAGCTTCCAGCCAGGCCCAGGCTGAGGTGTCCCCACTGCCTGGTGAACATTGATGGCCTGATCCTCACTGCAGGCCCTGGGTTGGAGAAGTGAAGTTCAATAAGTAATTAACATATATGAACTGTGTCTCGAACTATGGTTTGCAAAGAGCTGTCACAGGAAAGGGGAAGGATTTCATTACTACTCTACAATGAATTCTCAATCCTTACATCAGATTATGTCACTGTCTCAGTGGATGGTGACAAAGAAAACATGCATTTTCTTTCAAGAGTATGTGTGTGTATATCGGTCTATCTCTATCTATGTATATGTAATACCAATAATATATAGCATATATATACCATAATATATCAACAGTATATCAATAATTAATCTTATATTTGAAAACAGGATGATGTATATTTGTGTGTATATATATATATATATATATATATATATATATATATATATATTACATGTACTAAAATATGTTAAGAGCATATTATGTCAATTATTAATATAATCTTATATTTGAAAACAAGATGATGAACTTTGTCTTTAATATTTTTCTTTTTAAAAATTTTTAAATTCTAATTTGTTATATATGAGAGCAGAATGCATTACAATTTATATTACACATATAGGGCACACTTTTTCATATCTCTGGTTGTATACAAAGTATATTCACACCATTCATGTCTTTATACATGTACTTAGGGTAATGATGTCCATCTCATCCCACCATCTTTTTTTTTTACCCCCATGCCCCCTACCTTCCCCTTCCATCCCTTTGCCCTATCTAGAGTTCATCTAATCCTCCCATGCTCTCCCTCCCAACCACATTATGAATCAGACTCCTTATATCAGAGAAAACATAATTACAGTTATCTTATATTAGACAAAGGCACCAATAACATATATTGGAGAAAAGATAGCCTCTTCAACAAATGGTGCTGGAAAAACTGGAAATCCATATGAAACAAAATGAAATTAAACCCCTATCTTTTACCATGCACAAAACTGAACTCAAAGTGGATCAAGGACCAAGGAATCAAACCAGGGACCCTACGTCTAATAGAAGGAAAAGTAGGCCCAAGTCTCCATCATGTCAAATTAGTCCCTGATTTCCTTAATAAGACTCCTATAGAACAAGAATTAAAATAAAGAGTCAATAAATGGGATGGATTCAAACTAAAAAGCTTCTTCTCAGCAAAAGAAACAGTCAGTGAGGTGAAGAGAGAACTTATATGTTGGGAGCAAATTTTTACCACTTGCACATCAGACAGAGCACTAATCTCTAGGATATACAAAGAACTCAAAAAGCTAAACACCAAACCAACCAAACAAACAAAGAAACAAAAAACAAAAACAAAAACAAACCCCAAACTGAAGAGATACCTCTCAGAAGATGATATACAATCAACAAATATATGAAAAAATGTTCAACATCTCTAGCAATTAGAGAAATGCAAATCAAAACCACCCTAAGATTTCCTCTCACTCCAGTCAGAATGGCAGCTATCAAGAATACAAACAACAATAAGTGTAGGTGAGGATGTGGGGAGAAAGGCACACTCACATATTGCTGGTGGGACTGTAAATTGGTGCAACCACTCTGGAAATATGGAGATTCCTTGGAAAACTGGGAATGGAACCACCATTTGACCCAGCTATCCCACTCATCGGTCTATGACTTTCATTTTTATTGTGGTATAATTTATACACAGTAAAATGAGCACTTTTTTATCACTATTGTTTATTTTATTGACATTATTGCTTTAGTCTTGTTATGAGTAAATAGACACATACTGTTGTGAGTTTTGAGACATTAATCTGTTATTGAAAAACCAGTTAATCTTCCCCATTACTTAGGATGTTATTGAAAGAAATGTTGTTTTATTGCTAAAAGAGTCTTTAGTTTTATTTTTTAGAAAATTGTGATATAATTCAAATATTATAAAATTCAATGCTGTTTGGCATATTTACGATTGGGCAACTATTACTACTACTGTCTAATCTAGCACTTACATGGCTGCCCCCACCCCCCAAACCCACAGTTATTGTGAATTCCCTCTTATCCCTACCCACTGGCAACCATAAAATGAACACTTTTTATTGTAAAGTTCTATAGTGTACAGTTTGACAAACTATCACAATAGAGATGTGTGTCAAAATTCTAAAAAAAAAAAAAAAAAACTTCCTTGTGCAGCTCCTTTGGAGACAATAGTCCTCTACACTCATTTTCTGGTAATTGCTGATTGATTTTCTATCTCTGTCCTTTTTTAAAAAGACTTATGTAAATGGAATAATATAATGTGCAGTCCTTGGGTGTAACTGGGTTTCCATATCTTAATGTATTTGAGATTCATTCATGTTGTGCGTATCAGTGGTTTGTTCCTTGCTTTTGTTTACCTAGTATCCATTTATGGATATATCAGTTTACCACTACTCAGGAACATTTGGATCATCTCCCCTTTGGGCCAATTATGTATATGTCTGCTATAAAACACTTGTGAACATGTTGTTGTGTGAATATACATTTTATTTCACTAGGGTAAATACTTCAGAAAGTGACTGCTGGGTAGTATACTAAGTGTATGTTTGTCATTATAAGAAATGGCCAAACTGTCCCCAAGAGCCTATACTACTTGGCATTCACACCTGGAGTTTATGAACGTTCTAGTGGCTCCACATCCTCATCAGCACTTGATGGTGTCTGATTTTTAGTTTGTTTGTTTGTTTGTTTTTGATTTTAGCCTCTCAAGTAGGGATGAAGTGGTTTTTCACTGTGGTTTTAATGTGTATTTCTTCAATGAATATGATGTTGAGCATCTCTGGTATGTCAATATGCCATCCTTAAGATTCTGATGAAATTTCTGCTCATATATTTTGCCTTTCTCTCTCTCTCTCTCTTAAATTAGGTCATTGTTTTCTTACTGTTGAATTTTGAGAGTTTCTTTTTAAAAATATTCTGGAAACAAGTCCTCAGATATTGGATCTGCAAGTATTTCCTCATCTGTAGCTTGTCTTATTTATACTCAAATTTTTAAAAATTTAATGAAAAAGTAAAAATTGTTCATATTTATCATGTACAAAATGTGGTTTGAGAATATATATACATTGTGGAATGATTAAATCAAGATAATTAACATATGAATTACCTTACATCCTTTCATCTGTGTGTGTATGTGATGAGACACTTAAAATCTACTCCCTTAGCAATTTTCAAGAATGCCATACATTGTTATTGCTGGAGTCACCATGTTGTACGATAGACCTCTTTAACTGATTTTCTTCTAATTGAAATTTACACACTTTGTTTAATATCTCCCAACTTGCCCTTTCCTCTTTTAACTTGTCTTTCCATTCTTCAACATTGTCTTCCAATAGCAGAATTTCTTATTTTGGCAATGTTCCTTTTTGTCAATTGACTTTGATGAAATAAGGTTTTATCCTGCCTTGTGGATCATGCCTTTAGTGTTATATACATGAAACCTTTGCCTTATGTGAAGTCACTTCCACTGCTGTGTTTCTTCTAGAGGCTTTTAATTGCAAATTTTACATTTAGGTCTCTGATACATTTTGAATTATTATTTGTGTGTGTATGTGTGTGTGTTAGAGAGAGAGAGAGAATGTATAAAATGAAGTTTTGGGGGGATTTTGGGTAGGCTTTTGGGGGTTTGATTTGAATATTTGCATTTGGGTTCAGTTGTTCTAGCACCATTTAATGGAAACATCCTTCTGATTAAGTTAAGTTTCACTTTTCTTAAAAATTAATTGACAGTCTGTTCCATTGTTTTCTGTATCTATTTTGCCTTCAATACTGAACTGTTTTGATTACTGTAACTTTATAGTATATCTTAACATCAGGTAACATGTATCCTCCAACCTTATTCTTTTTCAAAGTTGAAAACCACATAATGTAAAGCATAAAAACATTTCAAGCTATACACTTGCTTTAGGTGACATAGTGATTATGAATGGACACCCTGTGAGAGACACCCACTTCCATTCTGGGGATTTTAGAAACTCTGCAGGGTGTGTGTGTTGGAAAGAAAACTAGAGAGACCAATATGAATGCCCAGAGATGGACAACTATTGGTGTTTGGACAGTCTCCCCCCAGGAAGTACAGGTCCTCTCAAAATGCACATTGAGCATGGAATGTCCAAATTGAATGTCCCGTTGAAGAAATAGATACAATTGGCATATATATATATATATATATATATATATATATATATATATATATATATAATTTTTTTGTAGACATTTGTCCACAAATTTGATTCAGAAAATTCTAACCCCTTTAGATTGCTCTAGGAAATTTCTAGGTGTAAAAATAAAACGACTGATCCTTATTGCTTACCATTAGATCAGACTTAATACTAAAATCATGCCTTATGCAGTACTCAACTGTCAACAAAGTTCTCTCATGTGTGTAATTTCATTAAGTCCTGATAACAATCCTTGAAGCAAGTCTTCCTCTCCCCATCCTGCAGATAAGGATTCTCCAGAGTGTTCAAATTACTGCCTCATTGTTGCTGGCAGGAAGTACCTTCCAGTTAAGAGGCTAACCTAAAGCCTTATTCCAAGCCTTCTGAATATATGCTTCAGCCTGTCCTAACTTTAGAAAGTTCTGATTCCCCTAGGTTGATGGCATTTGAATACCCTGAAGTGCAATGTGACCTAGTAGGCACTCTCATCCATCTCCAATTCAGCCAGAATTAGATTAGTTTGTGGGGCATCTTGGTCTTGGATATCAGCTGCCCTTTGATGGCCAGACTCCACTGTGCCAAGCTTGAATTAGTCCTCTGTGTTAGGGAACAGGAAAGTGCTACTTTAAAAGGATGAAGTACTCAGGAAAAACCCCTTACCACTAAAACTTGCCCCTCTTTTGAGCTGGGTGGAGACACTATGAATGGAATTTGTGGTTTTATTATTCATATTTATCAGCTACTCTGAGTGAAAACTATGAGTTTCAATATTTGTCAAAATTTGGCATCAAAAACAAGGTATAATTGTGGTATTTGTTCTTGCATTTTATGGTTACAGAACAATTTTAACCTTTCCTCAGCCCAGAAAGCACTTAAAAGAAACTTTGTCTAAACTTGTGATTCTCAAACTGAGGTTCAGGGAGCAGTAGCTGCCGCATGATCATCACCTGGGAGTTAGTTAATTGCAGTTTTCCCCTTCTTCTCCCCATCTGGTTTCATTTAATGTTTTCTCCCCTAAGTGAGTGAAAAGGATCTCCAAAGAAGGACAGCCTGAGAATGGGATATGTGTATAAGCATCAGAGAACAGAGTTGTTATTAGGTACCCCAGATGGATTCATGTTAAGAAAACACTGACATTATCTATTGTGGTTCAGGAAGAGCTGGAGAGTAGTCCTAAGATCAATTTGGTAAGTTCAACCACAAAGTTCTGTTAGAATGGACTCAGATTACAGGTTAGTTTATGCTCCTTATGTTGGTGGTGTGAAGGGAGCACCTCTTCTGATGTAGAATGCTTTCTGCGCTCTCAAGGTTGTAAAATATTCAGTATGCTTTCTTTGTAGACAAGGGCATCCTCACACCTTTCTGAGGGGACTCTTTGTGTGGAAGGGGATGAAGTGCCTTGAACTTGGGTGTTCATTTTCACCATGTTCAAGGTCTGTACTTTCAGTTAGAAGATGCAGAAGAAATGAGGAATTATTTGTAATCTTCTTCCTTCTGTATATCCTCTTGAGTCAGCAAGCACCTATTTGTTTTCTCCCATGAAGAGATAAAACCCAACCCTTCCAAATTTATATGATTTTGAGCTGGAAGGAACCTTAGATAATATCTAGTTTTCTAAGGGAGTTCATGTGGATTTTGAGAGGACCTGTACTTCCTAGGGAGAGACTTCCAAAGATGTTCAATACTCCTGGCCTCTGACACGAAATGCTAATTGAGTCCCCCTGAGTAGTACTAGAACAAAAACCTCCCAATATATTCCAAACACCCCCGAAGATGTTACCTTAGTTGAGAACTTCCTCTAAGCCCCATAGTTTTATTAGTGAGGAAATTGAGATTTTGGTTTTTGGCAGAGACAACCTTTGGCCCAACTATTGACAGAATTGACTATTAAGGATTTCCAAGATTCCTACCATAATCAGCTTTCCAGTCACCAAAAAAAAAAAAAAAAAAAACTAAGATCCATTATCAGAAAGGAAGGAGCCACAGAATAAATGGGATTCCTAAAGGCAGTCCTGTATTGTCACAGAAATGTGAATTCCAAATTAAATGCAGAACCTCTACTGATTTAAGATGTACACTATTTCCATTAGAAAAATAATACCACCACTGAGATTTTGAATTTATGTACATATTTATGTAGTTCACTCTCTACTGATGGATCATAATGATGACGTGCCTACTGCAAAAGAGGCCAAGCCTGGCGCCACAGATCGGTCCTCTCTTCTGGAATTTTGCCACAAGGTGCAGCACCCCGTGTGTTACTACCTCTTGGGAATTGTTAATTCTATGAACTGCTCTTTGAAGGGTGTTTCCTTTTATTCATTTCCCTAATCAAAAGCATCTCTAAAGATTGTTCCATGCTTTTGAGTTCATTCAAAACTATTATTTTTGTGTGTGTGTGTGTGTGTTTTCTGAGAGGGAACTCAACAGTTTCAAACAGAGCTAGCTAAAGAAATAACTTCTGCTCAGGTAAATAGTTTGGGGATGTGCTGGACTCTCATAGTGTGCTTTGTTCACCCCTGTTCTGTTGTAACCACATATTGGTATTCGGGATCTCATCTTGCCATTTTGAAGCTCTGTTGAGTGTTTTAATATGGTGATGCTTTCTAGCTCACTAGATACCTGGGTGAGGCAGGTGAAGCTTAGAAAAGCAAAGAATGGCACTCTAGGAACAGTGGCAACATTGGGGATATCTGTGCCTCAGTGACCAACGCATAGGGGATGGTGTGTTGCCTTTTCTTTATTGTAAGTATTTGGAAGCAGATTTATTTTCACTATACTTTTAAGTAGCTTTTAGTGTAAATCCCCAGTTCTTATCTTCATTTTTCAGTCCGAGAAACATATATAGAAATGTGGAATATTTATAGTGTATTAGGATAGTTTACATTTTATTGTGGTAAGAAACACCTCTAAAATCTTCCTTGATTAACACAACAAAGGTCATTTCTCATTCACATCAGATGTATGCTATAGGTGAGCTGGGGCCACCCAGACCTTAAAGATCCATTTTAACAGTGCACTGAAATACATGGCTTCCTAGGTCACTGGGGCAGAGGAAGGGACATTTGGAAAGCCATATCCATCTCTATTGCCCAGAACTGACTATACTACACTTTCCACAACACACTGGCCAAAAACAAACTGTCCCTTTGGCACGATAACTAATGATACAATGTATTCTCCCCATATGGAAAGAGAACCAGATTTCAGAAAGTTCTAGAAATTTCTACCACAGGTAATAAAAACTTACCCTACAATTTACTTTAAGGGCAATTCTCTGAAATAAATGAATCTCATATCTAACATGTATAGATTCCAGTAGTATATAAACTATAAGAAATAAAAATATGTGATTAAGCTATATTTGAAAACTTCCTCTATTAAAGAAAGCTGTTATTAAATCCTTCACAGAATAAGGTGAAATAACATGCTCCTAAATGTAAATATGTAAATATATATATATACATACCTAATAGTAGGTTTATAAACTTAATAGGATGTTCAGCAAAGAAATATTTCTTTATTTTTTGGTAAAAGTTTAGTCCTTTCCATTTCCTTACCCACTGGAAGGAGAAGAACATATTAACTAAATATCCAATTTTCTTTAAAGCTTAGACAGGGACCCTGAGTGGTCATGATAAACAAAGTTCCGGATGATGCATGTCAAATAGGTACATGAATAAGAAATTTTGTTGTGTCTAGCCACTGAGATGATGGGATTATTTGTCATCACTGCATGACCTAGACCATCCTGACCACCATCAAGGGAAATAAGGGCCTGACTTCACACTATGGAAATGAAAATGGGGAAGAGTGACAGGTTCAAGAGATGTTAAGGTGGTAGGGTGACAGCTTCAATAAACACTAAGTGTTGGCAATAGCCAAACTATGGAACCATCCTAGGTATCCATCAACAATAAATGGGTAAAGAAAATATGGTATATATACACAATGGAGTTTTATTCAGCCTCAAAAAAATAATGAAATTATGACATTTGCAGGAAAATGGATGGAACTAAAGACCCTTATGTCAGTAAGTCAATCTCAGGAGATCAAGGGTGTATTTTCTTTCATATATATTTTTTTCT